>NW_024467317.1:367235-486510 GCF_000600275.1 Aspergillus ruber CBS 135680 | reverse complement strand
GACTAGCCACATATGCTATTCGCAGTTGGGACGTATCGAAGTGGTCAGCGTTGGCAGTGAGTTTCTGGTTCATCAGGAGGAGCCAGTCCTCAAATCGGGGTTCCTTGCCATCAGTGAGCATCGGAGGGTCAGGGATCTTGGTAGTCTTTCGGTTGATGGCCATTGGAGAGGCTTGACGACCATTGGTCCCATCCATCACCAGTCGGGCAATCTGGCTCCCAAATGCATCGCGTTCAGTTGTCACTTCAACAAGCTGCTGCTTGACGTCCTCAATTTCTCCAATCTTGCGGCGCAGAAGGGTGATTTCTCCATCCTTGGTTTGACAGCGGAGTTCTTCTTCGGCAAGACGGACCTTATGGTCTTCAAGGCGGTCGTCATATCGTTTGTGAGTCACTTGAAGCTTATCATATAACCATTCAGGCTCTTCAGAGGCGTATTGCAAGAATTCCTCCAAAGTCACCATACGTTGTTCTTCATCCTCATCATCATCAATGAAGATGGGGTTCTGTCGGTTTTCTTGGCCGGTATCATTATCGTTCGTCTCATTTCGGTTGCCTCCAGTAGGGGCAACAGTGTTTCTCATGCGAGGCATGTTGGCCAAGGTCGTTGTATCAATCGGTTATCGGTATCAATTTGGTTTCTTCAGTCGATCGGTATGGGGGACACGCTGCTATGGTTCCACGATTACTGGATCGAACCAATGAAGCAAACGTGTTAAGAAAAAAGGGCGAGATTCGATATTATGTCACGGGCTCGGAATAGTAGATAATAACGAACTGAATTCCTATCTAGACTATTGTAGCCATCGACGAGAATATCGAATCTGGAGAAGAAAAGAGAAGAGGAAGTCTATCTAGGTAATGAAGGGGTTTTATAGGGGTTGTTGCCGACATGGTTGAGTAGCAGCATTTGCGATGTATCATTCATTGCTGCAGTGTTGAGCCGTCATATATGAGCCGTCATATATGAACCGTCACAATAGTGAGGCATGATGAGAAGCTTTATCTAAGTCAAGAAGCTAACAATTTTAGAACTACCGCCATGACATCAAGCACAGACATCTTAGAACCTTGACAGAAGATCATGTCATTTGGTTCCTGGAGGACACCGCCAGAGTCTTTGACAAGCTTAGTAGAGAGTCAGTTGATCGCTCTTTCCCTCGTATAGAGAGGTGCACAAGCAAGGTTTCGAACATATTGAACAAAATTACAGAGGAAGGAAGTGTTCCATTTGATCTCAATGATGCAGACATCAGGTTCTGTTATCAGAATGGTTGGGTTCACAGGGTAGCTCTGGATGGTGATGATATTGCAGTTCTACCATCGCGTTTACATGAAAAGTAATTTTCACATGCCCCTATTGTTCTTCCATTCTGACCATCTTAGATACATTGAATATTCGATTGGCACAATGTCAAAACCCCTGCCTGCCAGATTTGACTCACTACAAAAATTATGCAAAGAGATTCTCAGCAAATTCTCCATCATGAACTTAAGGCACTCAACTGAGGGCAAAAAAATGTCAACTGCATCACAACCCAGACCTATGGAAGCTCAGTATCAAGCTGAGTTCTACAGGGGATTTGTCCATACAGCAGGGCGAGGTGTACCGATATCCACTGAATGGTCAAGAACCAGGGATGGTCGAGTGGATTTCTATATCCCAGAAAAGAAATGGGCGATTGAATTGTTGAGAGATCATATTGAAGTCAGTGAACATATCTCTCGATTCAAGGACGGTGGAAAATATCATCCCTGGCTGAAAGAGAAAATGGTCAAGGATTGGATCATAATCGACTGTGCGACTTCTTCACCAACCAAAGGTGTGTTCTTACTCGGCGTTAATTTAGTAGCCATGGTTTATTCCACTAACAACTTGATAAGATTTCTCCGAACCTAAGCTGTGGCATGCTGTGTTCGCCAATGATTATTCTAAATTGCAGTTGTATAACCATCAGCAAGCTCTTACGATGTCTGTGCATCTAAAGAATTGACAAGAAGCAGGGATGATATGGCTATTACACTGATTACTTGCGTCTGTCTTTCATTGTGGTATCTTTGTTAGCTATAGCCAACCTCTCGACTACCAAGCAATCAGATGAATTCACCTGGTTTCCTTTGTCTCACCCCTGTGGCTTCTTCTCTTTCCTCTTCAGGGCCGATATTCTCGTCTTATGGCTACCTAGTTTAGATTAATAATACTATCTCGTTTTATCTACTAGACCGAGCCCGTGACAAACAGGGCATTACTCTTAGAGTCACAGGTGAGTCGATGAATGAGAAGGTGAACTTATAGAAGTGAACTGAAAGGTCTAAAAAAAAAATACCATTGACAAGTTGCTTATTTAGTCAACTCCAATACACTATCAGCCCACATCCAAGGAGAGAGAAAGGGAAGTGAAAGAACGATCCAGAAAACTTACCCGCCTGAACAAATCGATGAGTATCGACAAATGGGTTGAAGAATAGATGATCGTATACCACGATGCAAAGGGAACCGATTATGATGAGCTTAAGAAGGATGATAACGCCTGCCTCAACTTTCTTCAAGCAATTGAGCACCTATTTCCAAAGTTTGCAACGCCCCGAATCTCCCATTTTTATGACAAAAACGACCATGATATGAAAAAAAAACTGAGTGATGCATTTGCACGACGGCGAGCAGATCATGGAAAGCTTGAATATAGCTCAACCTTCTCTGTATTGATGTGGTAGTCAGTAAGCCTACTGGCTTCGAGTGGTGCTGTCCAATATGATTTTGGCAAGACAAGTGGTGGAGGACACTTTCAACACACTGGCACGATGAGCCAACCGCCGACCATCCTGTTTACTGCAATCACGCAACTCGAGGCGAGTAAGATGATAAGAGAAAGTAATAAAGTTTCAAAATTGATAACGCATGTGCTGGGCCAGTATCCAGATCTGGAGGCCGAATTCTCAAGACCTCACGGAGCGGACCGTCTTTTTGAAGCAGCATATGAATATGTTGAACCGGGAGCATCTTGTACCAAGTGTGACCCTGAAAAACAGGTCCCCCGGCCTCTACGAATGTCTGCAGAGCCTCAGGTTCATTACGGAACCATTGCATCTGGCAATCAAGTGATTAAGGATGCCTATGCCCGAGATCAAATTGCAGGAAAGCTGAATGCACTGCTTTGAGATGGAAGCAGCAGGAATTATGAATAATCTTCCCTGTCTTGTGATCCGTGAATCTGTGACTATTGTGATTCACACAATAACAAGCAATGGCAAGGATATGCAGCTCTTACTGCAGCAGCTTATGCCAAGCTACTTCTATCATTTGCCCCTGTCACCTACTCCCCGAAAATTAAGACAGCGCAACAGGGTTTCTCGATACTACCGTTCAATCGGAATCCGCAGTCCCTAGGGCGAGATAACGAGGTCGATCGGTTGAAAAAAATCCTGGCTCAGAATCGCACCCGGAAAGCAGCAATTACGGGACTGGGAGTGGTTAAAAAGACACAGATTGCACTTGAGCTGGCATACCGTGTCCGTGACCAAGATCCAAAATATTCAGTTTTCTGGATTCGATCAACCAACATGGAAGCCGTGGAAAAGTCATTCATAGATATATGTGATGCACTAGGATTGCCAAGAAGGCCATCCAGTGGTGAGCCATATGATAAGGACGAATCACTCTCCAGTGATGCCAATTTAACTACAAGCTGCAAGCTTTATCAATCAAAATTCGATTTCCCTGAAGGGCTATTTGTCCGTACTTAGTGAGCAAGAGGATAATAAAGTGGAGTTGCTCAGTGAGGATTTTAATGATGATTATCAATATGAAGATGTTCAGAATCCGGTGTCAGCGACATGGCTGATTTCATTTGAACAAATCTGCAAGGCAGATTCTCTCGCGACAGAATATTTATCGCGTATCGCATGCATCGACCCCCGAGATATACCGCTTTCCATATTCTCGCCCAACGGCTCAGTGATTGAGCAGCAGAAAGCATTGAGAATCCTTAAGGCATATTCCTTCATTTCAGAGATGGCCAATGCCCAGTTTGTGAATATGCATCAGCTTGTTCGCTTAGCAACGAGAAATTGGCTTAGGAGCAAGGGAGTTATAGAAAATTGGACCATCAGGACAGGCGAATATTTGAGTGAAATTTTCCTCCCTGGTCATCCCAGAAATCGGGTAGAGTGGTGGTACCTGCCACACGCACAGTATAGTCTTCAAAGTGAGAATTTTCCATGGAAAACAGCCGGAAAAGAAAACCTGTCCCAAAGTGCTGCTCAGTGTCTGTATGCTGATGGGCGATATCGCGAAGCAGCAATGCTTTTTAAAAGCGTGTTGGACAGGAGGACACAGCGGCTCCAAAGGGGAGATGTAAAGATCTTTATGAGTATGGAATGGTTAGCAGCGACATATTGGAAGCAGGGACGATGGAAGCTAAAGTGCTAGAAGTGCAAGTGGTGAACACACGCAAGACAGTGTTGGGCGTTGAACATCTTGACATATTATTGGCCAACATGAATAATTATGTATCGACATTGTTGGGTCAGGGCCAATGGAAGGAGGCTGGAAAGCTATTCATACAAGCGGTTGACATGCACAAGACAGTGCTGGGCGCTGAACATCCTGACACACTGGCCAGCACGGCCAACCTCACATTGACATACGGTAACCAGGGCCGATAGAAGGAAGCCGAAGGGCTGGGAGTGCAAGTGATGGACACACGCAAGACAGCGCTGGTTGCTGAACACCCTGACACATTGATTAGCATGTGGAATCTAGCATATACATTGAAACATCAACAGCGCAATGTTGAGGCTATTGCTCTGCTCAAATATTGTGTTCAGCTACAAGAACAGCGATTTGGGCCCAACTCATCTGTACAGTACTCGAGCCTTGTCTGACCTCGAAATTTGGCAAAAGCCCTTCTCTGGCAGCCTCATATAGACACCGCTCACTTAGATCCACGGATCTGTTCGAAAAACAGCCATCATCAAATCATTGCCAGCGAATACCCATTTCACATTCAGGTGAACCAAAATCGTGTGATCCAGAATCGCCTTCTAGCTAGGTTTCACCTCTTATTGTCACCACTGCGAACACCTTATTCAGCAGTGGGAACAGCTAGTTATTTATTGAGGATCATCATGAGGTTATGACACACTGCAAAATTCGGTATATATAATATCTATAAGTTAGTATATAATTGCACCATATGCAATATCATTCGAGAATTTCTCAAATTGGTGATGTGAGCATTCAAAAGTTGCGCATCTATATGGGAATACAAACGGCGCCGCTCGCCCGTGGAATACGTTACAGTTTCCCTAGGTTTCATCAGGTCATTTTTATTGAGCCAAAGAGAAGACAAAGAACTCTGGAAGCTGTGTTTGAAGAGAAAAACAAAATGTACATAAAATCAATTTCTTGGTGTTTTGGTATTCAAGCCATGATGGGAGCGCTTTCCAATATGAGAGAGACTATGGATAACCAAGGTGTAGACGTTGCGGGTGAGTGTATGTGCTTTTACCTGTTTAGTACAATTTACCAGTGGCCGCACTGGAGCGGCGACGCCAGGACGGAAATGCCACGAATGTGGTACCTAAGGCCACGACGTTTTGTGGCCTTTCCGGAGTCACCCCGAGTTACTGCGTAGTGGACCAGCAAAAACAAAAAGATGACCGACGCAGGGGTCGAACCTGCAATCTCTTGATTCGTAGTCAAGCGCCTTACCATTGGGCCAGCCGGCCTTGCTGGAATACTCGGGACTATGTTGGCTATATATTCCGGGAAGAATTTTGAAAGAATAGACATGCAATTTTCATTATCATTAACAGCATTTTACAACAATTCCCCATAGTAAATATCTCACAGCCCTATAGTCTCAACATTCGGCACGGTCCGCGTGGTAGGCCCCAATGGTCCATCTCTAACCCGTTGCCGTAGGGTCCGCACGATATCTTCAAACTCCGGTGTCTTGTCATCCAACTCCTTCATCCGATCGTGCAAAGTCACGAGCACATCATACTTTGCAGTAGCAATCTTCCAGACCGCATTCTCCGCATCACCAGCTCCGCCTCCCACGAACTCTGCATAGGACCGTGGCGGTTTGAATAGATAGGGTAGTAGCGTCAACAGAGCTGGCGGAGTGAGCACTGCCCAGGAGCCCGAAGCGGGTAGTGATCCTTGTACAGATGGAGACACACTCCCAAGATTTTGTTCCGATGGAAGCTGAAATCGGGTGCCCATACTAGGGACTGGCGTGATGACCTCACCGGTTAAAGTCTGCCAATTCGCGGTTACGATGGCTTGCATGAATGACATCGATGCCAAAGAGACATCTTTCATGACCAGAATGTCAGCTGATGCGACGATATCTCTCCAAAGATTGGGGTGATGGTTCAAATAAGCAAAGTACAAGAAACGAGCAGCCGCTGCCTCTTTGTGCCAGTCCGTCGGAGTCTGGCCAGAGGAATTGAGCTCCGTTGAATTAGGAGTACTCGATCTCTGTGGGCCGTGGAATATTTTAGCAAGGGCATTCAATGCTTCCCTGCTGGGTGGGTTGGTAGGGAGCACAAGCACAGGATTGAGACCTTGCTTACTGGCCTCCACTAACAGTACACGAGGAAGGGAAGAGAGAACATTGAGTTGGCCGCTTGGAATCTGGCCATGCGCCCATTGCGTGGAAGAGATCCTAAGGGACTCGGTGACTCGTTCCAATACGCGGTCCAACAATCTCTGCTGGTTTTGGAGAAAGTGGTTGGGGTATAGTTCTGTATATTGCGCGACGTAAGTCATAACCGGACCGTAAAGAAAGCTGAGATCCACAGGGTCGAGCTTGGATTCGTCCAAATAGTATTCAACCACCGTCGGGTGGACATTGTGTGCAATAAGGAAGTCCAGAGCAGGAGAAGAAAACGTGGAGGCAGACTGAACGTAGCTCCTTGCCACAAGACCCGGCGCATCGATTTCTAAAAGGTCACGGAAGAAGTTCAATAGTGTCATGTGCATCAGTACATCGCTCTTGTCGACCATCTGGCAAGCCGCAAAATGCAGTAAGCTGTTACTTTGGTATTTGGATTCAATTTCAGGAACTTGCGAGGTCGAAATAATGTCCCAGCGGAGTCTACCCGCTCTCTCAAGGAGTCCCATTAACCTGCCTTGGGCCACTGTTTTATCGCGCTTTAAAAGGTTCCCCGGTCCGTTGTCGCTGAGACTACATGTCGAGAAGAAGATTCCGTAGACGTCCCTGTCGGTGAACATCCTCCTCCACACAAGGCCCTGTCCTCCGACCTTGTCATCTGCCTCATTCTCCCGAGTAATATCATCATCAATTTCCAGAAGCGCCCAAATCGTATCCAATGCCGCTTGTGCCACTTCGGTTGAAGACGTCGAAAGCCAAAGTTCCAATAGAGAAGCAACCAACTCCGAATCGCCAGCCACTATCGCAGCATCACTGGGTACCCGTCCTGCCTTCTCCAACAACGAAAGTGCCAACAAATTTATCGGTGGCGACGGTGCCTTGAAGCCCGCGACGAAATTGACAGGTGGATTGATGGACCGGATATCAACAAAGGAGAAGTATGCGGTGGCTCTTGTGCCCAGGACGGTGAGAGGAGTTGGATCTTCCTGAAGAACTGGTAGAATCTGCGGGATCTGCGTCAGAAGCGTTGCAGGGACACTAGGGTCGACGTTCTCCGTGAGTTCTATCTTCAGTTTGTCAAGAAGCGTGGTGTCTATGCTGACGGAAGGGTCGCTTTGGATTTGGTCCAGGTGAGCTTTCACCGCGGAAAATGACGATGGAACCACCATGTTGGCAGTGTCTGTGCAGCTGTACCTTGTCTTGAATATATCAAGATTTCGAAGGAGAACTTTGGCAGGTTGAAGTGGTCGAAAGAGTGAGCCCGGAGGAGCAGCGGAGAAGAGCAGCTTATGTGCAAACATGGCAAACACCAGCTCCTCCGCCTTTGGTCTCGGGGCTATGATCCATACAACAAACTTACAATTTGATAACCAGCTATCGACTTTCTAACACGAAAATAGCGGCAATGGCAGACCAAGCAAAGTCGCTAGTTTCCCAAAAATCTTCGGATTCGGGCCTCCATATCCAACTCCATCCTCTCATTCTCCTCTCGATCTCCGACCACATCACTCGGCACGCCGCACGACAACAGCAGGGACCTATCATCGGAGCGCTATTGGGCCAGCAGGATGGCCGCGAAATCACCTTAGAACATACATTCGAATGCTTAGTTGCCCCTGGTGAGAATGGGGAAGCTCAGTTGCCGCATGATTGGTTCGTTGAGCGCGTGAAGCAGCGTAAGTGACGAGCTGCTCCATCATGAAATCGACAAAATTCCTGTTACTAACATGGAATGAACAGTAAAGGATGTCCATAAAGTCCCAGCTCTTGACCTCGTTGGATGGTGGTCGACCGCACCACCTTCAGGACCCAACACCTCCCACCTCCCAATCCATCGCCAGATCCTCCAGAACTACAATGAATCCGCCGTGTTCCTTACGTTTCATCCTTCGCAGATTCAAATCGGAGCGTCAAATGGATCTAAGCTCCCGTTGACAGTCTACGAAAGTGTCTATGAGGGGGATAATGCTGCGGAGGGTGACAAGTCTATGCAGGTGGATAATGAGGAGCAGTCGCTGAGCATCCGATTCCGGGAGCTGCCGTACTCCATTGAGACGGGTGAGGCGGAGATGATTGGCGTTGATACTGTTGCCAGAAGCGCGAGAAATGCGGCATCAGACACCGGTGCAGCGCCGCAGCAAGAGACGCAAACCAAGGGAAAGAAAGAGCAGAAAGATGTTATACTTTCGCCGGAAGAGGAAGAATGTACGACTCTGCCTACACTATTTTACTGGACGCTTCCATTTAAGCCTGCTAACCCTGACCAATATAGTGGTCGCCAGCCTCAATACCCGCCTAAACGCCGTCCGAACCCTTGAATCCCGAGTCTCGTTAATCAAATCGTACATCTCCACTCTATCCACCACCGGAGAAGCACCCGACCAAGGCCAAGAAACACCCAACCCCTCCTCCGAACTCCTCTCCCACTCTCACCTCCGCAACATCAATTCCCTCCTCGCAAATCTCTCCCTCCTCTCACCCCCCGAACAAAGCGTCTTCTCCGCAGAAAGCCTTGCACAGACCAACGATGTCCTCCTAGTCTCCCTTCTCGGACAACTGGGCCAAAGCGTCAAGGACATGCGCGAACTAGGCCGAAAGGCGGCTATCGTGAATAATATGAGACAGAGCATGGGCATGGCATCGCGCAAGGGTGGGAAGGTGGCTCGGTTGGAGAACGAGTTCTTTGGTGGTAGGGAGGGGTCGTCTGGGATGTTTGCCTAGACGCATGTCTGCTGTGTCTTGGGGTTTGCTTTTCATCTTTTTTTCTCAGTTTGCTGGGCGCTGGGCGTTTTACATAGTAGCAAAATGATCTCATGATGAATGAAGATGTTACGAAGGAATATACAAGAGATTCAATTTTCCACTCGTAGTTAATGAGTATTGTATAGTAGTAGTATAGGCAAGTATATATTTTAGTGCATCCGGCATCGACCTGTCCATGGATATTTGCATTAGCAGAAGACCCAAGTCATTTATCGACAAATAAAGTATAAAAACAAACAAAAGAGGAAAATTTATACAAGACAGTCAACTGGTATCTCCAACAACAGGCAAACATGTAAATAAAAAGAAATAGTCTACATGAGATTACAAAAAACGAATGCGAAAGAGTGCCATAACGGCGGGTATTGTCATGAAATAAGCAGACAAATGCAAAAGGGGAAGAAAAAAAAATACAAAAAAAAAAAAAGTCATTGACACCGTAAATTGGAACTCATTCCACCCGACAATAGAACAGCGCAGTTTTAATACCTGCTACGCCCACGTTCGTAGTCGTCATGAGGTAGCGGCTGGTAAGGGTCAGGCATGCGGATGGGGTCATGCTGGGTGTCGTTTGGATGATAGAGACGGGTCGTGACACCCGATTCCTGTCCGCTGCTGTTCGAAGAAGGTTGGCGATAGTGACGGTGTGTGTCGAGTTCGCTGTCAGAGGGTATCATGTAGGGGTTGTTGAACGAGTCGTGCTCGTAGGGTGAGAAGGGTTGGTGGGTGGGTGCCATGGGATCCAGCATGGATGAATCGCTAAGTCTGTCTTGACTAGTAGAGTAGAATCGACTGTTGCGTGGGTCTTCGTAGGGCGAGGGTGATAATCCGGACGAAAGTCGGTTAAGAGTCGGGTTGGGCTGCGCGTGAGATAGCAGGTCTTCTCCTTCTTCGCCCGGGGGGGAGTTTCCTTTTCCGCCGGCCATGAATGGACCAGCGCCTTCGTAGGCAGTTACGACGGTGGTAGGGACATTGCCTGCTTGGCTGAGGCCGATCTGCTCGGATGGAACTTGGTAACTGGGGTCCAGAGTTCGCTTCTTGCGACCCACAAACAGCCAGCGGAAGCTGCGGCCAATGGCCTTCAGCAGGTCAAGCGGGTTCAGGGCGTCGAGAAGCGCCTTCATGCCCCAGGGTCCGCCTTGGTAGGTGATCTTTCCATTTCCGTAGAAGTCGGTCACTTCGTCGTCGTGAACGTGGTCAATAGAGTACTCCTTCCATGCGAAGGCCCACAGGTGCAAGACGGAGAATATAGCCATTTCGATGGTAATTAGAAGATTGGAAAGACCGACTTTCCAATCAGGCGCTTGAATTTTCTCGGAATCCTTGATGAGTCCAGAAGAATAGAGGAAAGAAATCACAGTCTGCAAAGTTAGCGCTCTGTTTAAGACTGGTTTGGACGTAATAACACTCACCGATTGCCAGAAGCAAAGGAAAATAACCAGCTTGATGGAGAGAATCTTGAGAAATGGCCGATGTTGCTTGATATCATCCTTGATCTGGATATAGAATTGAATAAGACAGTACATGGCGATGGTGACCGCAGCGGATTCAACGACCAGAACCTGAAATAGTCAGCCATGCTCAATTTACCCAATAGCGGCAATACATACCCAAATATGTGAGAATGCCGGACTTAAAGACGATTCGCAGTACAAGTCAAAATGCTGCGTCACAACCGCAACGATGGTCATAAGCACCCGCAGAACACAGTATTGGAAGACGCCAACCCAGATTACCTATTGAAATCAGCCTTGTCCATCCCATACATTTGCTTTGTAGACCTACATTAAACCAGGTCAAGCCACTCCGAGGAACTCTCCAGATTCCATTTTCCCCTCCGCAGCACTTCTGCGCCCAGTTCAATGGCCAGACCCATTGTTTCGGTTTGATTCCACGAAAGTAATTCTTTTGGCTATGCAGGTCCGGCGCGAGGTAATGGCACATAAGAGCGAAGAATGCGGAAATCGTAAATGCTTCGTAGCAGTCGCCCATGACACCGTAATAGACTGCTTGTTTATGGAAGTAGATACTAAGCCACGCAACGAGGGAATAGATCGGGATCATCAACAATATCCGAATAATGCTGCATAGTTGAAATCAAGCTGTTAGTCCAAGAATTTAAAAAGGGAAAGCAGAGGAGAGAAAAGCTTACTGTCGCTGTTCCAAAGGTTTGCTGTAATGTGTCGCATGGCCCATAATGATGTATAACGACATGATGCCAGCAAAAATAGCAAAAGCACCCCCAGCTATCAGAGCTAGCTGATGAAAAGTAAGTCCGCCATCCCATAATTCAACCTCGTCGACTATGATTTTGAGTCCAGTCAGCCAATCTGTTTCGCATTCGGAGATAAATCAGGGGGGGATGTCAGCGCACTGGATTGTTCCTCTGTCGTCGAATTGCACACCGGCCAACCCATGGCGCCTTTAGAAGGTCTAAAACAATGAAGAGCAAGAAACGGTTCAAGAAAAGGCGTCAGTCGAGAAGGTGAGGTCGAGAGAACAAGATTTGGAGAAGACGAGGAAAAGGAATAACGGCGGATGATCACCAGCGATCAGCGGTGGATTGTTTGAGGCCGCGACACTCTGTATGCGACACTCTGTTCTCTATGCAGTATGGGAAGACAATTTCTGTGGACTCCGGTGTATTGAGGAGTGTTCAGAAGAATAAATTATATGAAGTCTAGAGTTGGACCAAAAGAAGCGCTGTCCAAGAGCCGCAAGCGCCGTGTCTAACAGGCAACAGAAACAGCCGCTCCACAGGAAAAGATAATAATGTACAGAAAAGGAAAGAATGAAAAATAAAAGATATCTGAATGAATGAATGAAGAATTGAAGAACAAGAATGATTTTCTATAAATAACAATAGCCCTGCGAGGCGTTGTTCCGTGGTTCTTTGCTTTGCTGCGCCTCCAGAGGGAAAATAAAAATAAGCCAAGATTTGGTCAAGCTTTGATGGCCTCATTTTATCCTTTTTGGGTAATCTTCGGATATTTTATACGAGTTCCCTTACTGTACAGTTATGATAGGAGAGAAAATGAGATATAATACACATGCAAAAACCCAGTCCATTCCAATAGGTCCATTCCCAAATGCAACTAAAATATTACACAGTGCCTCATCCCCTCCACGAATCCCCAAAGCCACCGCGCCCGCGGCCCCGTCGACGTCGGCTCCCTCCTCCTCCTCCTCCTCCTCCTCCTCCTGCGAATTCCGGCCCATTGTCTACGAACAAGTCTCCATCCTCAAATGAGATACGTCTAGTCTCATCACCGCCGCGACGGGGATAGTCTCCCTTTCGCAGCAAATCGTCGAACCGGTCCAAACGTCGATCTGCCGTTTCTCGCGTTACCGGGAGATAGTAAAGTTTAGGTTTAACAGTTGTGGACTTGAACAGTTCATCGAGTGGTTTGAAGCCCTGCCCCGGTCGTGATGGCCGAGGTTCTGCCGGTGGCGGTGCTCGTGAAGGACCGGACGGGAGTCGCTCTCTGTCAGCACGTGGACCAGATGGAGGTACGCGGGGCCCGTCAGTCATGGATTCCTGGCGGCTTCGTGGAGGTGGGTTTCCGGCGACGCCCTTGGGGTCGATTTCGTCCAGGACAGCTTCGACGCCATCTCCGGTGCGGTCATATCTGACCTCCCAACGGGGCTGAGGACCACCACGTCGTCGTGATTCTTCCTCCGTGTTAATCCATTGTTGAAGCTTTTGCTCCGGAATAAAATCAACAAAAAGATTTTTGCGGTTCCGTTCATTTGGCCAAATGCTCCTATGGAGCGCAGAACGAACTCGTGATGCTGCTGAAACATTTGTAAAGCTGGCGAAGCAATGTGTTTTAATATGGTCCAGATGGAAGTCGACGATTACGTCTTCACTAGGCGAGGATCCTGGAGCAGACGCTAAGGTGACTAGATGGTTTCGCAGCATTCCTGGCTGGAGCGGACGCATCAGTCCGCCAATATACAGAGCTGCGGTAGCAGCATGAAGTGCAGGCTCAACCTCTGCATCCTTCATCTCCGTATCTGCCGGAGGCGAAGCAGGGCGGACCTGTTCCCGCTCTGCGCCAGCAAAAAGAGCTTTAAACCGGGCGTCTTGCTTAGGCGGCACTTCCTTCCTAGGACGCGACTCCTCGGGGGCGGGTGCAGGTGCACCATGCCCTTCTCTGGCTTCCTGTTGCTGCACCTGCTCTTTAACTAGTTGTTCTTCTGTAGCGAGGCCTTCCTGGTCCTCTGGCAATACCACACGCGGTGTCTCATCCTGCGCTTTGGCCTTTTTACTCGCAAGCGCTTCAGTCGTTGCGATTGGGCTTTGGCTGCGGCGCTTCCGTTTAAGCCTGTCCTCAGCCACTTCTTCGGTAGGGAGGGCAGGGGGTAATTCGTTGCCCGCTTCGGGCGCTTTGGCCGAGGGTGTATTTCCATCGGTAGGTGCAGCAGGTTCCGCACCTGCAGGTTCGCGTTGTTCAGATAGAGCTTCCTGGGCCATCGCATCACCGGGAGCCTGCTCAACCGGTTGAGCGGCAGCCTCATCGGGGCCGGCCTGAGGGGCCGGCACCTCTTCTAGGGTCTTCTCTGCCTCCTTTCCTGGATCCGCCTGCTCCTGTTCTTGTGGTTTCTCCTCCTGTCGCACTTGTTCAGCCGCATCGGTCATCGGTTGGTCTACCTCGGCCTCATCCCTTGGTGTTTCTTCCGCCGTCGGCTCCGCAGGTTTAGGTTCGTCACGCTTTTCGACATCACCATTTTGGGCCAATGGTTCCTGTGCTTGGTCCGGCTTCGGTTCTTCTGTTTTCTGTTCCTCAGGTTTCACGTCTTGCGGCACGTCGGGGGTCGGTTGTTCCGCGGGTTGCTGCTCAGCTGTACCCTGCGCATCGGTAGTTTTCGGTCCAGCGGAAGCTCCCTCTTTCGATTCTCCAGCTTGGTCACCAGCTTCAGCCTCGAGGAGTTTGTCGATAAACTGCTGTTTAACCCGGAGGCCGGTCTGCGCAATACCGCGCCGCTTCAGCTCAGCCTTTAGGTCGGTTACCTTCCATTTCGAATAATCGGTCATTATGATTCTTTTCGCAAAGGCGATCGCAGGTTCAAGCGGTCATGGGGAAATTAGAGCCGGCTTTAATTCACATGCGTGGAATGTTGGCGCGGTCGGGTCAGTGATATCGATTTGGTGAAGGAGCTCAATGATGCGCTTTAAGAGTGATGTCGTTGCGCTAGACTGTATGTGGACTAGCAGGTTAGTTATGCATTCTATATTCGGTTTAGCGTGGCTTGTTCGTACATGCTGAATAAACGCGTATGCAGTGCCAAATGCGGAAGGCGCAAGTCTGGGCTTGATCTCTAGTTCAACACTGTGAGAGATGATGAAGCGAATAGCCGAGAACGGAAGGATAGACTTGGACAGTCCGGATGTGGCTGAATGAAGTAGCATTTTTGGCGGCCTCTACAGTCAGTTCCGAGGAGAGGGTTCCAAGTATTCATCTACCACAGCCGATCATTGAGAATGTTGGAATTGTCATCTCTATCATTTAACAAGTTGTACAGAGTGCATGCCGTGATATATCAAGCCATATGAGCAAAAAGATAGCAATATGGCGCGTCAAGACGACAAGGTGACAAAAGTGGGGTTCTATATATAACCTGCACGAGATGGATCTTATCAGTTTAAATGCGAGTAACCCGGTCCGTTGATGAGGGGAGGAAGGCCGACTGGTTTAATGATAGTACTACATGACAAAAAGATAAGCGACTTGGCAGGTGGAACGATATTAAAACACCAAGATCCGAGAGATGTTCCGATAATAAGAACAGCATCATCCCCGCAGACCTCACGTCTGATATCCAGCTACTTTACCAGTATACTCTTTGGACAATGGGCTCTACAGACTCCCTACCTGCCGGTCTCCCGGTCAAGAATCCCACGACTCCCTTTTGGAGAACCGAATTGCATGCCCTCGATGACCTGCGAACTACCCCGGAATTGCCTCAGGAGAGCGACATCGTCATAGTTGGCGCTGGATATGCCGGAGTCAGCATCGCATATCATCTACTGAAGCAACAAGACCAGCAAAGTCAACATCACCCGTCGATAACTATTCTTGAAGCGCGACAAATCTGTTCGGGTGCCACCGGCCGTAATGGTGGTCATATTCGACCTGATTTGTATGGTCACATCCCGACATACATTGAACGGCATGGAGCGGAGGCCGGTGCAGAACTGGCTAATTTTGAGCTTTCTCATGTTAAAGCCTTGAAAGATGTCATTTCTGAAGAAGGGATTGATTGTGATTTCAACATCACTCGGAATATGAACGTGTATCTCAACGAAGCTCATGGTGAGAAGGCGAAACAGAAATATGAGGCACTGGCATCCCAGTCGCATTCGTTTGTCGAGGACATACATTACACGCCACAGAAGCATGCTGAAGGAGTAGGTCTTCTCCACGAGAATGACTGAAAGTGACTGACCTGAAATAGATATCTGGCGTCAAAGGTGCCAAGGCTTGCATGTCCTATACTGCAGGCACGATATGGCCTTATAAGTTTATTCTGGGATTGCTTTCGAAGATTATGGGTTATACTGCTCTTAATGTGCAAACGCACACTCCGGTCACGTCTGTAACATCATCTGACTCCAGTCACTTGGTCCATACTTCGCGCGGATCGATCCGTGCTTCCAAAGTCATCTATGCTACGAATGCATATACACCTAGCTTACTCCCAGAGTACTCCTCGAATATTGTGCCCGTTCGTGGATTATGCTGTCACATCACCGTCCCCGAGGGCAAGCATGCTCCTTTCCTGCCATACTCTTACATCCTCAATGGAGACGGATGCAGCTACTTGATTTCCCGGCCAGATGGAAGTATCATCGTTGGCGGCGCCCAATACACATTCAAAGATGCGAAGGAGCAGTGGTACGGTGTGGTAGACGACAGCACACTCATTGAGCCCGCAAAGGACTATTACAATGATTACATGCAGCGCACGTTCCATGGCTGGGAGGACAGTGGTGCATATGTCAAGGAGATTTGGACTGGAAGTAAGTTTCAAACATAATATCTGCTCCTCCCGTTCTGAAAAGGATAAGTACACTGACAGCCTCTAGTTATGGGCTATTCGTATGACTCCAACGCCCACGTTGGTGAGATTCCAAACAAATCTGGACAATATATTTGTGCAGGATTCAATGGACACGGGATGCCAGTGATTTTCTTAACTGCCAAGGGGCTTGCCGAGATGATTCAAACAAGCAAAAGCTTCGAACAGGTTAACTTACCACAAATTTTCAAGACCACGGAGAAGAGATTGCAGGCGGCTCAGGAAGCGTCGGATGGAGGTGATGTTCTGGCTTGAAATACTGTTCTATACATTAGTTAAGGCAATCAGACAATTAGTTTGTTGAATGCTTGTTCAGTGAAATAGTAGATGCACTATAGACCATTCTATACATGGAAATCGCCGTTTCCCAAAGCCCCCCGATGTTTTTTATAAAAGTGGCAGGCATTATACGAACGACGCTGTCTTTTTATTCCACAAGGATATCACTCTGCATCAGGCATATAGCTGCAGAGGTAAGCGGTCTTATTTGGCGAGGAACTTCTCTTCTCACCTTTCATTGACTCTGATTTATTGTAACCTGTTCTTTCCTATTTAAGCAGCCTTCGACTGTAACATACTCCCGGTAACTTTGCTCTGGGTATATTGGCCTACCGACTACCATAGTCCAGTCATTTGTTGTATCACCATATAATCTGCAGCCTCCAATGTCCCACTTCTTTCTTCGAAAGGTCCGGGGTCGAGCATTCAAGGTCTTGAATGCAAACACGCAGAGCTTCTGAAGCCTGGCCACTGAAGACATATAAATAGCGGCGCAGCAGTACGGGGCCATCCCAGTGTGGTTAAAGCCCTTGTAGAAGGGTTATGGGCGCAAACCAAATGCAGGTTGTTCAATATTTTGTCCGATTTGGTTGGTGTCGGCCTGAATACGAATGGTTACCAGGTCGCTACTCCCTTACGTGCAGCGGCCAGCAAGGGTCATATTGATATAATTCGTTACATACTTGTCCATGGGGCAATGTGAATCGCGTATCTGATTAATTTCTCCAATAATTTCTGTAGTGCCACTAAAGTGCGAATGAAAGGAGCACATGATCAATCTACTGCTGGACCATGGTGTTGACCCAGATTATCCGAGGCCAGGAGGAACTGTCTACCGCCCATGCTAGCCATTAGAAATGAATCCATTTTTAGACTGCTACTTGAGAGAAGGGCAGATCTCAAGGCCAGTTTCGACTACACTCCACCGGATGCCAGTGTATTGTAAGAGATGACCAAGACTGGACAGGGGACCTTGGCTCAGGAATTATTAGCTCGTGCTGTATCAATCAACAAATATTTCATTTAGGATGTATTAAGAGGCGGGGAGTAAATGGTGGAACTATTCCTCGCAAACGGAATGTTGGAGCATCCAGCAAGGACGAAAGAGCACTCATTCTACTTGATGCAACTTACACGGGTCAATTACGTTTAGTTGAGTGCTTGATGAATCAAAAGTTTGAAATGTCTGCGCGACGTTCCCCGGATTTACTCTCCTCGCAGGCTTCTGTTGCATGTGAACCCGGGCCTAGAGGTGCTATGGCCGACGAGATACTCAGTTGAGCTACGGCGTGGATATCAACACCGGCGACAGTTTTGATCACACAGCTTTAACATACTCTTCAAGATCATAGAGCAAAGCGCGTGATGTACATTCTCAAAAAGGAGCAGGTCCACTGCGCGAAGACGGCAACAATCCCTTTGCTACGCGCGGCACACTTTTCGTTGGAGAAGCCTGAGACTTTGCTACAGGCTATTGACATTCACGCCGTGTCGTCCCAGGAGCTCTGTGAATGGATTACCAATTTACAACATATATTGGCCGAGGGTCATGAGATGGGTGCTGTGAAAGTGTTTGATCGGTTTTTGGTCAAGGTCAATGCTGAGGTCGGTGGTGTTTGAACCACGGATCTCCATGCTTTTCAAATCTCGCAAAATGCAACTGGTGCGTTCCCTTAACACCGGTATGCGGCCTCGGGCTACCCTATCCAAATTTATGTGCTTGCAGGATACAAGTCTCACGAATCAAAACGGTTTGCTATACTGTATAGCTGCAAGCTAGATATCATTGCCTCAACCATAACGATTGGAGTTATTATGTTTAGATCAATGTGATCGAAAATCGATCCAGCATTCATGTTCCTAGATTACAATGAGCATCGAACAGTCTACATACAAAGTACAGTAGGATCATGCTTACCCGCTTTTCAGAACAAGTCTCGTCCCAGAACATTTCATAACGCCCACTAATTCCCGGTGAAATCTTATCAAAGCCGTTAATGGTAGTTGTGCTGTACTTGCGGTAAATTGCAGCTATCATGGTTGTCATTTCGGCCATGGCGAGACTAAAGCCATTAATCAGTTTGCTGTGTATACTCTATATGTGGGAAGCTTACTGGATCCCAATACACATTCTTCCTCCGCTAGAAAATGCCCAGAACAGTCTTTTCATTTCTGCCTGGTCTTGGGACTCATCAAACCAGCGGTCTGGGTTGAATCTTGACGGCTCTGGGAAGATCTCCGGGTTTCGATGTAGGATGTACGGTGACATGGAAACTACTGTCCTTAGGGGAATTTCGTACCCATCAATCGTAGTTCTGGTAGCAAGGGACCGGGGTTCTGATCCAGGAAGAGGTGCGAATAGTCGAAGTGTTTCTTTGATGACTGCATTCACATAAGGAAGCTTGTCACTTGCCTCGACTTTTGGAATATCATCTGCATTAATACCATCTTCCTGGATTCCACAGATCTCCTCAATTACCCTCTTCTGAAATCGCCTATGCTCGGGACGCGAAAGAGACCAAACCACGAACATCAGAGTATCGCTAGTAGTTTCAATACCAGCCATGAGATGGTCCGCACATTCCGACGCAATATCCGAGTCATCCATTCCACTCTCTTTCCTAGAGCGATGGTGCTGCCACAGCCGTGCAATTAGGATTGATGACCCTTCCTTATTCTTTTCATCGTCCGTCGCAGCAGAAAATGCCCAGCAAGCTTTCAGCGCATGACGGCGGATGCCCATGTATGTAGTAGGTGCTTGCATGGGATAGAATTGCCGCGCAAGGCAACCCAGGGCACCCTTCCTAGTGTAAAGCCATTCCGTGAAGCGAAGAAAATGCACACTGAACCATGTCAACCTGCGGCGATCCGAATTTGCCATCGCCCTTATTAACACACGGTCTGTCTTCACGCCCTGTAGGCATGCTGTCTTTCCGAATCGTCCGTAGAGGAACTCGGTTATAACATCGAGGGAAAAGTAATGCAGACTGTTAAATATATTGCTCGTCGAGCCCTCCCGCTCGAGAAGTTCCAAATACATCCGGACCTTCTTCTCAATCAACGCTGCGGTATCACCCTTCAGCATTCCTGACTTGGCATATGCATGGGCTAGAATCCTTTTGCGATCCCCGTGCGCTTTCCCAGACGCGAATGAGAACAAGTTCGGACGCCCGGCCACATCAAACATTTTGTAAAACCCCGTTCGTTCGAATCTACTGCCAGCGCCATATATCACTCGCAGCGCAGATATGCTGTTGAACGATACCTCGCCAGGGCCCACGCGGACAATGGGGCCATATTTGCTATGCAGTTTGAGGAGAGTGCGCGATCGATCGCCTTTGTAGTCCTCGTATGCGAGCCGCCATTTCGTCAATGCGTATGTCAGAGGTCCTGGGACTCGCGCGAGGGGACTAAAGAATAGTTTATAGCAGTAGTGCCAGAGAAGGAAAGCTGCGATAATGGCCGTAAAGCTAGCAATAACTGGGGACATTATAGTATGACCCGGTGCAAATACTGCTCACTTTGTCGCATAGTGGAAGATAGATCCGCTTTTATACCCAATCTAAATCGGATCCTTCGATGTCAAGCTGTCAAAGCGCAAGAATATGTAGGTTAACGGAACCGGATTCCGCGTTGATATGTAGCTGACAATACCCTGAGTGGTGCAAAACAGATCCGGCAACCGCCAGAGAGATAGACGCTGATGACAATACGGCATGAATGATTGGGTGAAATTTGGACCTTATACTAATAGTTGAAGTATGTGCCGATGGCACTCATCTTCATCGTACATCGAAGCCAAGAACCGTGACTTTGCCGATGGCCGTTGTTGCATTAGCCGAGGCAGAAGCTATGTTTGTATTTGTGCTGACAGTAAACGAGATATGACACCCTTTTCATCGATTATGTTCAGATGATCTCAGATGACTGCCTGAGGACGGCACTAGACGTCCTTCTCCGGTTACTTTGATGGATTTCTATCCAGCATCTACTGACGCTGAAAAGTTGACGGAATCAGAAGTAACTTACATTCAACTAGCTCTCAGACGGTCTCCCTCCAGATCACATCGTGCGACAATCCAACCAAATGTGCAGACTCGAACCCAGTTGCTCGGAAAGTCCTTGGTTCCTCATGAGCGAACAAGGACGACGGCAACCAGTGGATTGTCGTCTGCAATTTGACTGACAAAGCCATCTACAAGTTCGACAATGACAAAACACCCTGGGTGTTTGTTCCGCTTCCAATGGAAGGAAGCTGCTGGGATTATATTAGAATATTTCGTCCAACTCCCACGATGCGATCCTGGGGGTTTTCTAGTGTGTGGTTGACGGCCATTTTCACGAAATGGGCACTCCGCAATATGACATGTTATGGTTAGATGCTGCTACGTACAGGTCCATTAATGGCGCTGAATTCATGCAGGCAGATCGGATTCTTTAACTAAATCAACGGTTACCAAGAAAAGCACGCGACAACTGGCCTACCTCGGTCGTCATATTTGGAGTAACAGAACTAAAGACAAAAGTTTAAAGAAGACGCCAAATAGTAATTCACTAATTCGAGGAGCATAGTACGAATAGTTTTAATCATCTTGGTCATAAGGGACAAGGCAATACTTGAGAAGTGGGAGCATTTTCCCGATATTACCCGCACAGTGCTGGGCAATATATGGGTGACGGCGAGCAGTATTACTGTGTCCAGGAAGTCATGGTCACATCCAACGGAATGACGGGAGCTCCGATGAGATTCTCATTCGGAGACCTTCTTGATAGGGACCCCCAAAATAAGAAGACCGACATCATCTTGAATGACGAAGACTTTCACTATATAAAACGCGCTATCTTTGATCCAAGGATAGGTGATGCGCATTTGGAGAAATCAAATTAAGAGGAGCTCTCGTTGTTCGAGAAAATTTGGAGGCAAGCTCTGGCTATCATTGGTTGCAAGTGGCTAGTATCAAATAATTGGATTAGATATGGAGCTCTCTCTTTCCTTCTGTACCATTTCCATGGCTAATCGCCGCGCATCGTGCAAGCTGCTGTCGGTCCTAACTGTTTATTAAGCTAAGCTCTAGCTAACAGAACAAAAAGTGTCTATCTTGAAAAATAACAAATAGCATGAGTGGCAGCTTTACAAGACGAACGCATTGCCATGTATTGCCAGGTTTTCGGATTGCCATAGTTCCAGTGTGTTGCGTACCTCTACATTTATGCGAAACTAGAAAAAAGCGGATCATATTCAAAATCTGATAGCAACTCACATGTAGTCCTTTTATCTGATTGGGATCTACGGAGAAATATGTTGGACTGTGTATTCCCCATGTGCACTATAGAATGCCTTGATTCGTTAGTGGTAACTGTTCCACTGTTGTGGGTGAAGGGACCGGCGATTCGGTCAGCACCTTGACTAGTTTCGTGTTATCAATCTCCTGTTTTCTTTCTCGATGGTCTGATATTGGTCTTCTCTCTCCGAATGCCGGAGTAGGCAATTGTCGGGGCTTTCCTGGTTAGGGCTAGGGTCGTGGAACCACCATCAACAAAAGACAAATACACGAACCCTTCAAGCCCACGAGGCTTTCGGGTAAATTACGGATAGTTAGCAATTACTAGAAAGAGATTAGGATAAAAGTTCCGAAGCACGTTAGCCATTGTCAGGGGTCCGTCGGGAGTTCGTCGGGGAATTTACTTCGGAGTTTCCGCGGTTTTCCCGATATATCAAGATGATTATTTTGTCTACTTATTTTTCTGTTTCTGCACATATCTGAAAGTATAGACCTCAGAATTCTGTTATCTTTCTTCTCATTTTTACCGCAATGAAGGGCTCAACCGCAGTTGAGCTTCTTGCCGTGAGCTGGGCAGGTGTTGGTGCCGCTCTAGACTACAACGCGCCACCGGGTAACCTATCCACCCTTCCCAATTCGACGCTTTTCGAAACCTGGAGACCCAAAATTCACGTCCTCCCGCCAACTGGCCAAGTTGGGGACCCATGTGCACACTACAGTGACCCTGAAACTGGTTTGTTCCATGTTGGCTACCTGCACAATGGCAGCGGAATCGCTACTGTCCAGACAGATGACCTTGTGCACTATTATGATGTGAACAAGAACGGCAACTTCTCCCTCACTCCTGGTGGTGCAAATGATCCTGTTTCTGTGTTCGATGGCTCTGTCATTCCCAGTGGCGTTGATGGCAAGCCAACAATGATCTACACCTCAGTTTCATCGTTGCCGATCCATTGGACCCTTCCTTATACCCGGGGAAGCGAGTCCCAGTCCCTGGCTGTCACTTCTGATGGAAAGAATTTCACCAAGTTTGACATCCCGCCTGTGATTCCTGGGCCTCCAGCAGGCTTGGACGTTACTGCTTTCCGTGACCCATTTGTCTTCCAGAACAAGGAGTTAGATCGAACCCTTAATAGCGCCAAGGGCACTTGGTATGTCACTATCTCTGGTGGTGTTCACGATGTCGGCCCTAGTATCTTCCTTTACCGCAGTAAGAGCTCCAACTTTGAGCAGTGGGAGTATCTTGGGGAATGGTTCAATGCGCCTTCTAACTCGACTTGGGGTAACGGTGACTGGGCCGGAGTCTATGGGTTTAACTGGGAGACTGTCAATGTGTTCGGTCTTGATAAACAGGGATACAACTACAATGGTGATTCTTTCATGACTTTTGGTGTGGAAGGCTCCTACATGCCTATCCAGAAGGCTGTGTCCTCTTTGCATGCTCAGCTGTGGGCAGCTGGCAGTGTCTCAACCGTTGATGGAAATGTGACTTTCAATCCCAACATGGTTGGCTTTCTTGATTGGGGCTTGTCTGCATATGCTGCGGCTGGAAAGGTTTTGCCCAGCACATCTAAAGCATCGTCCAGAAGCGGTGCTCCGGACCGTTTCATCTCCTATGTCTGGTTGACTGGAGACGTGTTTGAGGCAGTCAAGGACTTCCCCAAGGCACAACAGGGATGGCAGAGTACCCTTCTCCTCCCACGTGAGCTGAGCGTGCATACGATCCCCAATGTGGTGAACAACGATCTCGTCCACGAGACCGCCTCCTGGCGCGTGGCTAGCAACTCCTCTGCCGGTAGCTGCGTCGAACTTGAAACCTTAGGCGTCAACATCGCGCGGGAAACCTACAACGCTATTACTGCTGCCCCGTCCTTCTCAGAACCGAGCCGTAAACTCTCGAAGGCCGGAATTGTTCCCTTCAACCGCTCGCCTGACAGCAAGTTCTTTGTCCTCAACGCCCAGATCTCATTCCCGCAGTCTGCGCGTGGCTCTGGCCTCAAGTCTGGCTTCCAAATCCTCTCGTCTGAGCTTGAGTCCACCACAATTTACTACCAGTTCTCGAACGAGTCGATTGTCATCGACCGCTACAATACTAGTGCTGCTTCGCAGACTACCAGTGGGATCAACTCGGACCCAGAGTCTGGACGTCTGCGTTTGTTCGACATCAACAATAGCTGCAACGGTAGCGGTAAAGACAAGAATGAGCACATGGAAACTTTGGACCTTACCATCGTGGTCGACAACTCTGTTCTCGAGGTTTATGCCAACTCACGCTTCGCACTGTCTACTTGGGCTCGGTAAGCTCTCTTTCTGCACACATTTATGACACAAGCTAACTATCGTAGTTCCTGGTATGCCAACTCAACTGAGATCCGCTTCTTCCATGACGGCGAGGGTGAGACCTCATTCAGCAATATCCAAGTCTCAGACGGCTTGTACGATGCTTATCCCGAGAGATTGCGGTAAGCAGCTTTCTGGGCATTGTTTCTGAGATGCATTTGCTACCTGTATAATTTGCATACACTGTAATTTAATTTTGCATTACGGTGGGGGTCGGTTTTTTTGAGGCATGTTCATAGTGGAAGCGAGATAGATATTATTAATTTCATTGAGATTTTCATAGTACCCTTCTGGGCACTGCGCTCTAAGTTTGAAAGGTGCACAAAAGAAACTCACATAGAAGGAAGGACCTCTAAAGTACAATACTAATTGTCATAGGGCTAGCCATCCAGGCATTCAGTGAGTTCAGCTAGTCCATGTGACTTCATAAGTTATTAAATGATTTTCCTTTACTTTTTTGCCATTTTTCTCTTTATATTTCTCTCTTCTCTTTTTTCGATCCTCGAAACACTTCCTGTCCATTGTTCACTATGCCTGAGCCATCCCTGGATGACCTGGAAGCCTTGAAAGCCAAGAGAACCCAGGTAATCCAGAATCGGCTGAGACGCTCACAAAAGCGGAAAGCTTGGAAGGCCTTGAAGTTCCCAAAAACTCGGAAAACCCGACCAACCGTCAATAACAGAAAGCCAAAGCGCTTCTAGCTCGTCGGGACCAGCTAGCTGCAGAGGTCCCAGACGCCTCGCGGAAGGGCTCTGAAGATCCGCCTGAACAATCCTCTGAACATCCTGAAGGCGCCAAAGAAGCTTCTCACAAAGGACCTGACACTGGCATCGTGTTCGAAACGAAAATTTCTCTATCGTAGTCTATGCTTAAGGGGGTCCTGGTTCTATATATATGACAAGCAACGGCGACCATGTACTTTTACATTAGTATGGCATTTTGAACTTAGGTCAATTGGTATATTATTCACCTCTGCGATGGCCCAGGGCTGGAGTAGGGCTTGGTGGCGAGCCATGATGGGTTGAAAGTCCGGGCGTTTCTATCTGTCTTTTTCAGGTGTTGAGTTCTCGTTCTGGATAAAGAATAAAGCCAATCTGTAGTTCTCTTGAATGTGTCTTGACTCTTTTCTGGTGTACAATTTAGGTGATAGACAGTACTAATTCTCTGAATACATCGAGAAGCGTAAATTTAAAGATGAAGATGGTAGACATCCGGCGAACAGGCAACCGTGGATGATCTGTCTATCTCACCATCAACAAGTATAACCTCCAGGTAGACTAATATATATCAATATGTCAAATTAAGTTCTCGATTTGACGGGCTTTGTACGAAAAATCGACGGAAGAGATATACAGATCGAAGAGCAGATTACAGAGGTCACCGTCAGCGAATTTGCACAGCATCATGTTCTGACTCTATCCCGCTACCTTAATGAAAATGAGCCGGTAATGTTTAAAGTCCGCTCCGATTAGGGTTATATCTCAGCTAAGATTCAAGGATATTCCCGACAAGCCAGTCTTAAACCTAAGAATTTCGAGACTGGAGACCCTAACGTTAAAAAAAATCCCATTTAATGACTTTCTCTTAGAGTTTGATCTATTCGAACACGTCAATTGCATTGGCCATGTACCAAAGTACATCACTCATCTCACCGTAGGCCAGGCCCGGGCTTTCCATACCAATAAGGGTTCCTCAATTGTTGGTCTTGAGCCGTGTTCCAAGAGAGACGGTTGACGATATCTACATGGATTTTTCTCATGAGCAGCTTGAAAGTATATGAAAGCAACTCTCTTATATCACTGGGTTAGTACCACATATCCAAGCCTGGTGTAAATGACTAACTAATGCAGGAACCAGGCATATGCGGCATGATAGATAGACCTTTTTTGAGCAACATCCCGACTTTCTACGGTATGATATTAGGAATAACAAGGTATGTGTACACTCCCTGTTAATTTGACTCTCGGTTGATTCTGACAATCTCAGTTATCTTGTTGACTTCATGTTCTGCAATGTTATAGACCCCGACGAGGACAATATCATTACAGAGGATGATGTCTACGTTCTGTCCTTCAACACTTGGTTGAGTAATCTTCACGAAGCTTCTGAATTATCAATGTCGAATGATGAGGTTCTTGGTCATTGTAATATAGCTCAGTAGCATTTCTGAATTGAGTGAGCTCAGCGATGAAAATCGCTGTTCGAGTATTTCTCTTGCCATTGAGCTTTTTACGTTAATTTCCTTGGAATTATCTTGTATTTGTTTCTCATAGACATAGATCAATAATTTGTACCACATGACCTATGAGTCTCCTTCGAGAGACAACACTCAAACATCACACAATGGCTGACATAAACCACATTTCTCTGCTGTCATACCTACAGGAGACCTTGTCTGCAATTCCTAGCTACCTTCAAGTTCATGAGCACAGCAGCTTTGATCCCACCTACGGACCGACGACATCGAAAGTGCCACCGTCTGGCACGACTTCAGCCTGGATGCCATCCTTCAGAAATACCACCATGCTCTTACACGAGTGAGTATCCGTTCAGATCCTATGCCTGTGTCTCCGTCTCCAATCGCTTGCGGCAACTTCCTAATATGAGACTCTGCGATAATGTCTTTCCCAGAATACGACAATCTCTGCGAGCTGAATTCAGCTACTTGGCTGAAGTGGGCCTAGGGTCCACGGATGGCATCTCACCAGTCATATTCGATAATGGAGGGACCATCCGGGAGATCGACGGTTATATTTCAGCCATAGCCTACTACGAGGCAGCATTCATCTTCAGCACTGATCCGAACCGTGCCCTGGGAGATGTTCAGATCCTCTGGGAGTGAAATACGGGGTTCGCTACCCATCCAGATCCCAATATGCGCGATAAGTACCGTCAATTACTGAGAAAAGTCAACTGGTACACGAATTAGCATGGTTCGAAATACGGCTGCATTCTCTCTCACCGCGAACTGGTGGTGCCCCGGCGGAAGGGTGATCGTAGGAACCTAGAGATTCCTGTACCAATTCCTTTTACTGCTGGTGGTACAAAAGAGAACTCCGAAATGACAGTTCTATTGGCGCTACACTTGCAACTCAGAAACATGCTGATTGTTACATATGTAATGGAGCTGTTTTGCTTATTCTCGGTGGTCGCCGAGAATCTATTTATTTGGACTACTACGCTGCATTAAACCGAGCCTTTCGAGTATGTGCATGAGCCATTGCCTATGCTACTGCACCCAATGGTAACCCTTGCGGAGGGCCGACGGAATTTGATTGACTACAGTCCCTCCACCTGGTAAATTTGGCGCTTAAAGCGAACGACAGGTTGACAGTATCCGGGAGATCTCCATTCCCTCCGTTTCACTATTAGCGAGTTACAAGCTCGACCGCCCTTAGCAACCCAATTGATGCAAAACATGGGGCGTTGTATCTGGTCTAGTTTGCTATGAACTTGGTTAGACTCCATTTGACAAACATAATAAAATTGACAGCAGTGTTGCACAAGTACAATGATTTGGTCGCACTAACCGTGCATGCTTTTCAGTTCTCAGCCTCGAGTACTAGCCGTCTTTATCGCAACTCCAAGACCGAAAACTTAGTACTCTCATGCGCCCTTGTATGTCAATCTGTACAGAGCCGGAAATATCGGACCTGAAAGGGAGATAAATCATTGGGCACTCGAAATGTTTCACTGCAGTATGACCAAACATGCATTTCCGGTCATGCACCTGTGCTTACAGCGTCCGGGGTCCACTTGTGATGGATATAGACTCACTTTGCCAGTTTTTTTTTTTCGCGCTCATGGAACTCATATCTCAACAAGTGTCAAGAGTCGTATGTTCACTCAACTCTGTTAAGCAATATTGAGATAGTCACACATCCACCATGATAAGTGTCTTTATCGTGTCGGCAGCTCTCTACTCTCTCTATTTCTTTGGGGGTGCAATTTGGAATATATACTACCATCCGCTACACAAAATCCCTGGACCCAAATTATGGATCGCCTTTCCTATTCTTCGCCACATCTCCCTTATTAGAGGACAACTCGAAGCTGATATCAAGGCCTTCCACGGCAAATACGGCAAGGTCGTGCGTTTCTCAACAGCTGAGGTCTCCTTCATCACGGCCAAGGCCTGGCGTGAAATCTACAATGATCTACCCAAGGCGGAACTGTCGACCAATGTTCCATTGGGAATCAACAATGCCAATGATAAGAATCATCGTCGCTACCGCAAAGCACTGGCGCATTCCTTCTCTACCAAGGCTCTGACAACTCAGGAGCCCGTTCTGATCGAATATACGGACAAGTTAATAAAAAGGATGAAAGGTCTCGCCGAGTCACAAAGACCCGCAGACATGGTCAAGTGGTACAATTCGACGACTTTTGACCTAATCGGCGACCTCGCGTTCGGAGTGTCGTTTGGAAACTTGGACACAGACGGGTACCACTTCTGGGTGTCCAACGTCTTCCAGGCGGTTCGAGGTATAGTCATGGGTACGATAAAGGACGCCTATCCAGTGCTGTTCAAGTTGTTTAGCTTCGCTTTTGGTCTCAACCGTTTCTCGGATGCGCGAGCAAGGCAATTAGAATACAGCAGCTTCACCATGCAAAACCGCCTGGCACGCGAGAAACCTCGCGACTTGGTCGATTTTATGGATGGTTTTTTGCAGTCAAAGGATAATATAACAGTAGAGGAAATGGAAGCCAACGCCAATCTATTGATCATTGCCGGAAGCGATACAACAGCAACTTTGCTCTCTGGTACGACCTACTACCTGCTCAGGACGCCGCGTGCGCTGGAAAAAGCCACTCAAGAGGTCCGCTCTGCTTTTAAGTCGGAATGCGAAATCAATTTTCTGAATACCACTGCCCGGCTGCCGTACATGATCGCCTGTCTCAGTGAGGGTATGCGAATGTATCCTCCTGTTCCGTCCGTTCTGCAGCGTGTAGCCATTTCTCCCGAGCCTACCGAGATATCAGGATACTATATATCCCAGGGGGTAAGTTGACTAGTTTATTTCTCGAATAAAAACAGTTCTAACCCACATCTGCATAGACAAAGGTAGGAGTACACCAATTTGCCGCTAATACATCTCCCATAAACTTCTACAACCCAGACAACTTTATCCCCGAGCGCTGGCTTCCAGAGATTAAGAAAGACCCATCCTCCCCATTCTACAATGACAATCGCGACGTGTGCCAGGTATTTTCGTACGGTCCGAGAGATTGCATAGGGAAGAACCTAGCCTATGCCGAAATGCGCGTGATTTTGGCACGCATGCTCTGGAATTTCGATTTGGAAATCTGCGAAGAGAGCAATAATTGGAATAGACAACGTACTTTTACGCTGTGGGAAAAGTCGCCGTTGATGGTTCGGTTGAAGCTTAGGGAGGGGATTGAAAAGCTTTGAGTTGGTTGAATTAGTAAAAGTAGGGCTGTGGAGTCATTGTTTAGTTTGATTCTTTGTGTTTTATTTCCTGAGAATCTACTATCTTTGTATCTTGGTGTTTTTCTTCTTTTGTCTCCTTTCCACCCATTCATACATGCTCCTTCTATATAAAGCATGGCTCCTGTTTACAGTTAATAATAATGTGTCAGGCAGTAGTTAGAACAAGAATAGTGTTAATTCTGAAAAAAAAAAATTCTTTAATAGCGCATGAAAGTTCCGGGTGTCAGTCCTAGAACCGTACTCGATTGCAACAGATATTCCGGGATTGGACCTGGACTTTCCCATATAACACAGATACGGTTGCCAAGTGAGTCTATCCTCTGTCTTATAGAGACCACATTATACCTCATGCCCATATTCATGAATGCCATTTTAGGCAAAGAAATTTGTTCTACAAGCATGGACCGACTAAGCAAAACCGCCGCCTAGAACTCAAACGACTAGGCCTATCCACTAAGGACCGAGGGCAGATATATTCGAGCATCCGAAAAAGTCACACAAGTCTCCTTTTAATTGAGAATTCATCTCCCTTCAAACTGAATCCAAAGGGGACGGTGCCGCCATTGTCTCCAAGAAGATTAAGGAAAACGATCTACCACGCGAGAAAGACTTTAAAGCAGAAAATCAACCAGGAAGGTCATTTTATGAAGGACAAGGAGAATATGGTGGTTTAAAATGATTTCAGGGTTGATCGGGGTCAAGATATGCATGCTACTAACCTTGCACAAGCATCGCAATCTCAGTGATGTCAAGGAAATATTTGGATCAAAGCCGCGAAATTAGCCACACCTGGAAGTGCTGCGATTTATCTCCCACATGCTTGCATAAATCCCTTTCCTTTACGATCATAAAGATAAAATTCAAGTTAATAGTCTTCAGCGTACGCTCTGGAGGACTTTGGAATCTGTGTAACACAGCTAGGCGAGCGAGGAACCTACCAGGGGACGTAAGAACATCACATTGATATGCGTACTCGCATGTGCGTTTTGTATGCTGGCATTTGGGTTCCGCAACAAAGTGCAAGAATTTCAAGACAATTCAAACTCACTACAGCATGGTTGCTATCAAAGTATTGTATAGCCCGCATAAAGTGTGCTTGTCGACATAATATAAAGGCGTAGTCTGCAATGCTAGCGTTGGGTTACCACGTGCAGCTTTACTACTGTCTGGACACTCTATGCCAGCACCCCTCATAATCAAATAGAACGTCGCATGGACACATTTATGAAAATGAGTGGCTAAATGCGACATAGCAAATGTTAGGTTGACAACCGCCAATGATATATGTTCATGTCATCAAGCATCTGGCAGTGATCACTGGAATCCTGGATGCGAAGTTGCAACGGGGTATCGCCCTGTCAGAACCATCTCAATATATTGGCTGCTTGGGACTATCGGAGTGGCTTATGTGCAGTTGAGTGAGAGTATAGAGAAAAATTTTTGTTATGTACGTATTATTTATGATACCTAGCCCTAGCCATTCATCGTCATAATCCAAGCTCTTTTACTTGCAGCCAGAGGGCTATATGCTAAAGCAATATAGTCGTCAACCGTCCTTTTACTTATATACTAGGATTTTATCTTATAGAGAACTTTCCTGAGACTGCTTTTCCGATAGCATGAGATACTCAAAGGAGCAATGTAGACACATTCCGCATATAACCCTGTCTCTGCCCAAGGGCAAGCAGGAATCTAAAGAGCCAGGATAGAAATCAATGACACCGGGTGCTCGCTAATGCGTAATACTGAAATACTCGCAGGCAAAAGAGATAAGTCTATCTGCGGGAATGGAAACAGACTTGCCGGTGACATGGTTCAGTACGACATCAAAGAGTAGCTCAGAAGCGACATTGAGGATAGCGAGGAATGACAGATATAGAGCCGTTAACAAGTCGAGAAAAATAAAGTTCTTGAAGTTCTGCGGGTATTCTATCCTTGTACATCTTCCAGTATTCAAGATGAAGACCCTTGTTATCAGCATGTGTATGGATGAGGATGACGACTCTGATCTTTCCATCAATATCAGCCAACCAAAGATGCGCATTGTTGCACAGTTGAGCCAAACCATCTGGTCTATCAACTTTAATAGTTATAGTTGGGACATCAACTGCTAGCTTTCTGGTATTATTGGGTCTAAGTGCTTCACTGGGCTCCTTGGCCCTAAACATATCAGCACGGTCTTCGCGGCCGGCTCCGATGAACAAATCAAACCGTGTGGTGCCAGTTAGTTGGGAATTCTCCGTAAACCCCACTGAAAACTTTTTCTTTGCGATTTCATGCTTTGTGCCGACAAGTTTCAGAATCAGGATTGTCGAGCGAAGAATCATGGAAAACATGTAAGAGTGGTAGCTTTGGCCGGTTTCTGTCGATTTGGGCTAGGATCCCCCTGCTGACCCCATGGAGCACTATGTATGACGAACAGCCGTCTTTAAATTCCTTAAAATTTGCTTAAACAAAGCCTTTGAAGTTAGGATAGTTGGCGAGCTAGTGGCGGTTGCTATGTTCAATGTTGTAAATCTCCTATGATGTTCGCTGACAAAAGTCGACATTTCAATTTCTGACGTTTTAGAAAATGAGTGCGTATGTGCAGGTGGTTGAAATTCTACAGGGAGGAAAGAAGATTTATGGCATCCACGACATTCAGGCTCTGATCAAGAAAATTATGATTCCTCAGGCAAACTGTGGGTGAGATGAGACTGACGCACCCTATTCAGCAAGCACAAGAACACATCTCAAGCCTGATCGATTCTCTCCGTTAAGCCCCAAACGCCTCATAGAGCAGTTCTTATTTCTCATCAGTTCAATCCGAATATAGATTGAACCCTAATGATAGTGGATTCAATCTACTGTAATCATGCCAATGACTTGATGTCACACATCCATCCTATCAAGAACAGCAGTGAATGGTGATAACTTTCTTTGTCACTGTATGTACGCATTATCTATATCTATCATTTTTCCAAAACAATCAAAATCCATGCAAGCTAAACCTTCCCATCACAGAAGGAAACAACAGCCCACTTCCCAGTCCAAGCCCACTCCCGCTTCTTATCACCACCTCCCCCAGGTGTCTGACGGAGTTCCTCATCCACACCAGCAGGAAGGCCAACAACGACGTCTGCCTTGCAGGTCCGGAAAGCCAGAACACGCAGACCGGAATTGGGGCCTAGAGGACCAATGGCAGTTGTGAATGGGGTTGTTGGGTCCCAGTCGGCGTCGTTGGTCAATTTGCGGTAGTTAAGGTCACCCTTGAGCAGGACCAATTCGCTGTTCTTGAGATCTTCGAATAGCTCGGGTGCGGTGTGAGGCATGCGCCAGTAGGATCCGGCACCAGTCCAGAATGGATCAGGTCGAATGACTAATTTCCCGTCTTGGTGAAGCTGGCTCCATTGGTTGTAAAGGAAGGTCACCTCGTCGAGTTCCTTCTCAGAGAGGGGCTGGTGCTCTCTGCCAGTCTCATCGGGGGCTGTGTAGAAATTCTGCGCGTCTTTCAGGGCGTTGAGAAGGTCTGGGAAGTCCGGGGGAGTAACGTCCGACACGAACCATGGGATCGACTTAGGGTGCAGCACAACCTTTGTCGCAATACCCGCAGAGAGCAAGTAACCGGCAAGAATAAGATCGACAAAGAGCTCGAACCCAGAGTTATCAAGCACAATATCCACCCGACGCTCCTGATCCTTCTTCTCCTTCTGTGCCTTTTGCAGAACATCAAACGCAGCATCCATATCATTAACAAGGATATTCTTCTCCGCCGCCTTGCGCGCCTGCGAGCCCTGCAACTTCTGCAAGTCCTCGTAGGTAAGCGTAGTCAACAACGACAGATCCGTTGCATTTCCCCACAGGCAAATCTCGCACATCTCCGAGAAGAGCACTCGTCTTGCTTGCTCGATCTGTTCTGTTGTCTTTCCGTCCTTGCCCTCGCCTTTCTCGGCTTCGAGGGCGAGCTCCTTGTATCTGGCTGCAAGTTCCAGCACGGCGGGTCGAGAGGATTTGAATGTGGACATCTTCTGGCGGGCAAAAACATCGTATCCTTTCCAGTGCTTGGACTGCGCGAAGAATGTGCTTAAGCGTCTGTCTGTTTCTTGTCAGTTGCCTCTTCTTCGTTTTGAAATACTCAAACATACACATATAACACTCCATATACAACCACGGCCCATTACACCACGATAATTTCCCCCTCTGCTCCAATTCCTTATTATACTCAGCGGCCGTTGGCTCCAGTCCATCATCCGGGATTGGTCTGCGCATAACCCAGTTAAAAACCATTCATTCTCTTATCAAGTAGTCAATACTCACGTCAATAGCCTATCGTGCTGCAGTTCGTATTTCAAATTGGCCAGGTTCTCAATAATAGCCTTGCCCTCTTTCCGCTTCTCCTCATCACCCACGTCGCCCACAGTACGGTGGAGGTCGTCGATAGCGCCGGTCTAGCGAAAGAATGTTAATTAGCACAATAACCCCGAGTAAGGGGATGAAGACTTACCAGAATAACAGGCCATCGCTCATGTGCCGACACGTAACCGAAGCTCGAGCTGTCGGAGGTGTGAAACTGCGCTGATGGCGGGGTTAGTTTGGCAACTAGTATGACAACAGTGGGATGAATGCTTACGGGTTTGGGGATCGAACTCCATTTTAGATCTTTTTGAGTTACAATGACTCTATATAATAGCAAGTAGTCGGGATTGTCTGAAAGAAGATGAACAATAAAAGAAAAAGGTGTTAGAGGAGACTTGTCGAGATCCAGATTGGTTTCTTGTCCCTCCGCGGGGTTCTAATTAAATAATCACAGCATTGAAACGGCAATTGAAGATTGACATCAACGTTCTAGAATTTTATAAGCTATTCACTAGTTCAAAATTGCTATATAAAGCAAACACAAGTGTTTTGCACACAGCCACTGTGTCCCTCTATAGCCATTGGCATGCATTGATACTCGAACATGCATACCCCGGCTATTGGCGACAACTCTTCTCGTCTCTTCTGAATGCAAAAATAAAACTCAATTCCTTCAATAATGGGCCTATGGCGCAACGGTAGCGCGTGTGACTCCAGATCACAAGGTTATCCGTTCGAATCGGGTTGGGCTCACAATTTTTTTTTTTAATCCTCTCTTTTCACTCTCATTTATTTTTTTTTTAATCTTCAAAGCATGTTTAGTTTCAAGGGCTTATGACACCATGACATATATGCAGTGAAAATCATTTTATTCCAAGACAACAAAACATAGAATATCAGGCTCTAATCTCATCATCTCGTCGCTACGTCAAGAATATATGAATAAAGTACCAAAAGAGCTAGAGGAGTCTGAAACTGCCCTCGAATCCAGAAACGCCAACCCGCTACTCTCGTGCCAATGTTAAATCATCACATCACATCATAGATAGAAGCGAGTTCTGGGCATATGCCTGCAACGGTCAGTGATGTTTATAAAGTGGGCAGGGAAAGGGCTTACCATCGGTTTGATAGGGGGATGAGGCACTGCCTCAAACACCTGGTAATTGAGCTTAAGTTCCGGTCCAAGGTTGATATAGGCACCCTTGTTCTCTGTCGTATCGCAGTATTTCGGTGCGGAAAAGACGGTGATGCAGCGTCCGTCGTGCTCGACCTCGTAACCTTCCATGCGAACCTCGTGCGAACGGATGATGGCCTCGAGACCGTTCTTCTCACAGAACCGCTTTGTGATATCGGGACCGAACTGGAGACCGACACCTCTCTTGCTGGGTCCACGACCAGGTGCTGTTTGCGGGTCTGTCCAGAGCATCTCCATCATCAGACCCTGCTGGCCGGGCTGGCGCTGGTTGTGTCGGTTCAGTTTCCGGATGTCATTCAGGGAAATGCTGTCGTCCGAGAAGAGACCGCCATGTAGGACCAGGTACTTTTCTCCAATCAGGGTGGCCAAGGGCAGAGCGGAGAATGACTCGGAGAAAACCTTGAATACCCGCTCGTTATACTTGGCCTTGCACTCGCCTTCGAAGCCATAGGCCTTGTTCATATCATCTGTCTCGTGGTTGCCACGGTTGAGGAAGATACCATTGGGGCGAAGCCACTTGTAGGCGTAGAGGACCAAGGCGATTTCTGTCGACCACGAGCCGCGATCGACAAAGTCTCCGTTGAAGAGATATGCATGCTTGTCTGAGGGGTAACCGTTTCTTCGGAAGATTTCGAGAAGATCGAAGAATTGACCTGTTGCCATTAGCAGGTGAACAAATGTCGGAATTAGGATAGTACTCACCGTGTGTGTCACCACACACAGTCAGTTTATTCCCCTCTTCCACCCCGATCTCAACCATCGTCGGTTCCGCATAGACAAGATCCCTAACAGCCTTGATGATCTGGAACACATACTTGCGGTGAATCTTCTTCCCGTTCTTGAACCGCTCAATCATATCATCGATGAACTCCTGTGTCATTTCATTCCCAATCCGGACACCGTCATACCCATCGTCCACAGCCATAGAATCGATATCCAAGTCTTCGAAAGCTGATGGTGGATCACCAACTTCAATCGCCTTCTCAAATTCCACACGACGGACGAGCTTCTCACAGTCTGCTAGCTTTAGTTTCGCATCGCGGTTGTTGGGTTCTCGCTTGACAACGGCCTTGAAGTCTTTCAAGGCCTCGCGGTGGTTAAGGATAGCGGTGTTGGCAAGGGCGCGCCTCCAGTATGCCTATAATCTGTCAGGTCTGCCCGTCTTTCTCTCCCTTCTTATCTCCATCCCAGTGAATGCCCGCAAGCCCGAAAGACTAACCTTGATATAACCCGGATCAAGCTCCAACGCCTTCGTGGCATCCACAATGGCAAACCCATGCGCCTCGAGTTTAATATGCGCCTGTACCGATTAGCTTTTGATCATCCATCCGTCTGCAGCCACCCGTCCGAAACCCGAATCCGAATCGCATACCTGAGCGCGATTGCTGAAGTACGACGGCTCCTTGTCATATTTCTCAATGGCCTTTGTGTAGAATTCCACTGCGGCTGGCCATTCGTGCTGAGCAAAGGCTTTGTTTCCTTGCACTTTGAGTGCGTTGGCGGCTTCGATGTCCGACATGGTAGGAGGGGTGAGGGGGGTCACGAGACAGAGAGGGCAATGGAATAATAAAAGGGAGGAAACCAAAGCCTCCAGTGTAAATGAAAGACCAAGTAATATAAAGAAAAACAAGAAGAATACAGAAGGAAAAATAAATAAAATAAAGAGAGAACGTAGCCTATGTTCCTGGCTGACAATGTAAGGTAAGGTGCCTAGTAGAAAACTAAAAGTTCGCCTCCGCCTGCGGTCGTTCATTTTGCTCCGACGGCTTGGCATTTTGCGCGGTTCCAGAATCGTCGGCCGCCGTTCTCCGTTCCTAGCTAGCACTGCTTCAACTTCCTCATTCAATATATCTAAGGAACAGCTAGCTTCTGGGGAACCCTAAAAATCTATTACAATGACTTACTACGTCCCCCCAGGCCAACAGCGCACCCTCCGTGCCTGCATGGTTTGCTCCCTCGTTCAGCTTCACAACGTGCGCTTCACCCCCAACCCCCCAATATACCCTTCTCAAACAAGACCAAAGCATACTAACATCTGTTCTATCTATGCAGAAATTCATGCGCGAAGGCTGCCCGAATTGCGACAATGTCCTCGGCCTACGCGGCAACAACGACGCCATTCAAGAATGCACATCCCAGGTCTTCGAAGGCTTGATTACGCTCAGCGATCCGAATACCAGCTGGGTGGCTAGGTGGCAGAGATTGGACAGTTATGTGCCAGGGACGTATGCGGTTAAAGTTACGGGTTCGGTATGTTTCCCTATGAGGCTGAGGATTGCGAGGGGGAAGAATGAGAGATGGCTAATGGGTTAATGGACAGTTGCCCGACGATGTGATTTCGAATTTGGAGGATGCTGGTGTGAAGTATATTCCGTATGTTCTTCATGCTTAATTGCTGCGCGTTGGTTTGCTGGTGGCTGACTTGAAATAGGAGAGATGGAAGTACCGGCGAAGAGGAGCCTTGATGGGACACCTGTTCCTTGCGCATTGTTTTTAAATGCTCGATATCCCCTCGAAATACACTTACCACCGACTCGACCAATGAATTGACGGCGACGACGACCTTACCCGCTTTGAGGAACGCGTTGAGAAGGCATAGGCTCGCATATCTGTTGCACATACGGAGTTACGGTCATGGTCTGGGTTATACATTTGCTTTTAGTTCATCTGGGATTAGCCAGGGGTTGTTTGTTGAATCTTCGGTTTTCTTTCGCATTTACAATTTAGAAGGGTCTTGTCCTTATTCGACTACCGATCTCTTACGATGAAACTGATACCCGAGCAGGCGACTTGTGAGAACAGAATTAAATCAATTGAGCGTTAAATATCATGTCATAAACATCCGCCGGAATGCGTGCAGAAACCCATATAACTCCGAAACAAGCCCAGGTAGTCAGGAAATAACAATCAAACAAGGAAATTCATCGATACACAGTTAATTCCAGATTACAGCGCCTTGATCACACTCTCGAGTCTCTCCAGGAGAATATCGGCTAAAGAAAGTTAGTATATCTACTTTTAAACGAAGAGACAATAGCGAGTAACAGTAACATACCATGATGGTTCTGGAAAATAAGCATAGGCCTCAATCGAACAGCACTTTGTCCGCTGCCGCCAATGTTGACACCAACAGTCTTAGCCTTAGCCAGGATCTCATCCCGCTTAGGCGAGTCCCAAGCGATGAAAGTACCCTGACCCTTGCCACGCAGGTTCTGGAAGTGCTGCGGGTACTGCTGCGAAAGACGCTCAAGACCGGCGTACAGATAAGCACCAGTAGCAGCGGTGTTTTCAACCAGACCCAGACGTTCGATCTCCTCGATAATACCGCGGAAGATCAGAGCGCGGGATGGGTCACCCATCCAGGTATTAAACTGGCGGTAGGGTTTGTTGGGCCGCAGGGCAGGGTTGCCGTAGTAGTAGCCGGCTGTCTGGGCCTTCTTGGAGAAGGTGACCATATCCGGAGGGGACTGGAGGTTCCAGTGGTCGTGGGCCCAGAATTTTCCGGTAGCACCAACACCGGTCTGGACTTCGTCGACGATGAAGAGGACATTGGTGCGCTTAGTAATTTCGCGCAGGCCTTGGAAGAAGGCGGGCGAGGCGTGGTTGTCACCACCCTCGGACTGGATGGGCTCGACCATGACGGCGGCAACGGGGTTGTGGTACTCCTTGATAAGGCGCTCGACCTCTTGCAGGCAGCGCTGCTCCTCCTGGGCGTTCTCCTGAGCATGCTCCTCGAGCGGGTACTTCAGTGAGGGGAAGGTAGCCTGGGGCCAGTCGAAGGCGGGGATATCCAACTTGTGAATAGCCTTGCTACGGGTCGTAGACAGACTGCCGAAGAGGCGGCCGTGGAAAGCGGACTTGAAGGACAGGATGGACAATTGCGGAGATCCAGGCTGCTGGTTCTGCATGGTGGACTCCAACTCTTGCTCACTAAAGTCGGCCTCGGGTCCTCCACGCTCCATCTGGCGACGGTACATGAAGGCCGCCTTGTAGGCAATCTCGTTGGCGTCGGAGCCGGCCATGGCAGTGTACACCTGATTTAGGCCCTTGGGGGCAACCTTGAGGACACCAGTTTTGAGAATATCAGCCCATTCAGCAGAAGGAAAGTTACCCAGAGCTGGTCTGTTGATCAATGAAGTAATCATCTCGGGCGATGTGGCCACCTTCTCGAGATGGGGGTTGTTGTATCCGACGGGGATAGAGGCAATCTGTGCGTAGCTATATAATGTTAACCACAATTCCTTATCCCAGATAGGTTATTGACTTACACATCAAGAAGAGTGTTTCCGTCAAGGTCAGAGATACTACCGCACGTTAGCTATCCACCTTCTTCGCCTCATTCCACAAGCACAATACATACTAGTTTCCAATGGACTTAGTGTAGTCAGTCAACATGTTCAAGCTGCGCACATCAAATACTTCATTCAACTCCGCGGCGACCTTCTTATTGTTTGGTCCCGGAATGGCCGAGGACACCGTGGGACCAGAAGGCTCATTGGAGAAGTATGGCTGGGCTGCCCGCAACGGCGTGGTGCTGAGGGTGCGGGCAGCGGGAAGGCGTGCGAAAGATCGCAGCTTAAGGCCGGGGCGGAGGGCAGACATGATGGCTGAAGTTCAAGTTGGTTAGCGTTTGAAACACGGTCAGGCAGGTCTTAAAAGGGCTTCAATGTGTCACTTACACTGCTAAACGTAGCACTTGTGGGGAGAAGCTAGATGGCCGAGGAGATAAGACCTTTAGCAAAGCACGCGGCGAAAAACTGGAAACACAAGACCCAACAAGAGATACGAATGAATTGAGCACAGTCTGATAAGTTTCAACTTCGATCGAGGGGTACGTCCCTTATATATGTCTTCTTTTATCGCCGTTGGAGCTCAATCGGAGCTTTGCCCCGCGAATCCGACCAGCTGTATTCGGCGGTATGGACCAATCAGAGGCCATAATCGGCGTTACCGCCGCCGAGGTCAGCAAAAGGAAAGGCGGTTCGAACGGATTGGGAAGGCAATGGAGATCGGAGGCACTGTGGGTGGGATGGAATATAGTGGGGTGCATATCTGTAATTGTACTCTGTATTCTATCACTTGGGAAAGTTCATAGCCAATGGCAGGAGTTTTGTTTTTTCGTTCAATCGACTGTTTTGATAGCTTTATCAAGTCTTGGCATGCGATAAGGATGTGGAGTAAAAGATAACTCTTAATAAGGCACTAACTGAGGCCCATATTTCAACAAGTGGGCTTGTGGTTTAGTGGTATAATACCCCCTTAGCATGGGGGTGGTCCGGGGTTCGATTCCCCGCGAGTCCATTTTTTTGCTTTGCTTTTATTCAATATCTCCTGTCTTTTCTGTCTTTCTTGTTCTTTCTTTTTGCCTCTGTTTTCTACCTTCGCAGCATCCCTCTTATAACGTTGAATTGGTTTTTTTGCTAGTATTCGTTCATTATAAGCACTGTACACCATTGATCCTAGTGGCCGAACATGCGGGTTCGCTCTCGGTAATGCTGGGGTGCTGGGATATATCTCTGTGATTTATATACTGCCTTGACATATTGTGCTTTTCATCACAGCCCCGAGCACCATGAGCTGTATCTACATCTCCATGCTTCCCAAAAATCTCACTTGCATATCATATCTATAGCATGCAACTTCGTCCCATCGTCGGGGCCCGAAAAGTATTGCTGGCATACAATGTGACAAGTGCGACTCCCAGAGAATCCATGCGAGGCGTGCGCAGCCTGGCAATCAGAATTGCCCAAGTACACGCGGGCAGCAGAAGCGGCTGATCTCGCGCATGAGTGTGGATGTAGGTCCAACAATCCGTCTCATGATTCTATGTCAGTCAAGATCCCTGCGGCACTTGGGCATACTCGTAGGTGCGTAGCCAAGCTGTTCTGGCCAGCCTATTGTTACGATTTCCCCACAAACCGGAATAGATGAATGATATCCGTCATAACAAGATAAGAAACACTTGCTCAGCCGCCATTCTCTCGCAACCTGGCTAGCGCTGCCGTTAATCCCTCGCTCATACCCTCGTCCTCACCAACATCATGCGAACCAGCATCATGGACAGTCTCAGTATCCTCTGGCACATTCGCTCTCGTCTCCCCCGCTTCCGCCAAACGCATCGCTTCCTCTTCATCACGAGTCACAGTTCTATCCTCCAAAGCCCGCGTAGCACCCCTCTCCGGCGCCTTTGCACCCTTCGCTGTCTCGATTATAAACTCCTCCCGCACCGCATTACACCACTGCCTAACCTTTCTCTCACCCCAACCTGGCACAGCACTAATCTGTTCAGGTTGTGCATTGATAGCATTCTGCAAGCTCCCAAACGTAGAGATCAAACTCGCCGCATCGGACTTGTTGATGCTCCTAGGCATAGTCACAAAATCCGTCAAGGAGTCTTTATATGATTGTGCTTGCTGGGTACGGATTGCAGTAGGTTGTGCGTTCTCAGAGGACTTGTATAGCTCAAGGTAGTGCGCGGCTTCGGTGGCAGACCAGCATAGCATTAGTGTTAGGTTGTTGATGATGGATGTTTTGGATAGTTCTTTCAGGTTATCTTCGTGATTGGGGATGTCGACGATAATTAAGAGTATGCGGAGACGGTATTTTCCTGCTATGCCGCGAATCCGAGAGTAAATGTATTCTGGATGTAACCGGTGATACTTGAGGGATAGGAATAGAGCGCAGGTGGTGTTTCCAAGGACATAATCAGCTGGTATATCTGCATATTCCCAGGGTAGAATCTTGATGTGACTCAATATCGGATTGCCTTTCTGTCGTTTTGAGACGAGAATCGCAGAGGGAGCGTGCTTGGGAGGGAGGGTTTGCGGCTTTGGTTGCTGGACCTTGGCTGCTGGTTGTCGCGGAGCTGTTGAGGAAGCAGGGTTATTTCCGTAGTTGGGAGGCGCGCTCTGTTCTGCTTGGAGAAGAGCGTTTAAATCTGCCCCGTCTTCAAATTCATCAGCCATTGTCAGAATCAACAATACCTGATATACCTGTAGAATGCAAACATAGTAATCCGACTATCAGACGAGGTCCAGTACCTTCACCGCCAAGACCCACCCGATTTCTGCCGCCAATTTTGCTTGCAGAAAAAAAAAAGTTGCGAAAGAACCAACCTATCTCTGTCTCTACAGAAACAACTGCAATTTTCTAGTTAACGAGGCCAAAATGGAGCCTCAAACCAACCAAGAGCCCGCGACTGACGGGCTCGTCTCTCGCCAACCCCGACAGACCCTTTTCGTCCGGTCGCTTCCCGCATCAGCCACAACCGACAGTTTAGCAGAGTATTTCTCGCAATCCTACGTGATCAAGCATGCCCTTGTCGTTCTCGACCCGCAGACTCAACAATCAAAGGGCTTCGGTTTCGTGACATTCGCCGATCTCGAGGATGCACAGCGCGCTTTGGAAGAATTCAACGGAAGCGTCTTTGACGGGAAGAAAATCACGGTCGACTACGCCGAGCGCCGTCACCGTGAAGTCGATGAGAATATCGGAAAGAGCGTGCCGTCTGCTGCTGGGATCGAATTTAAGAAGAAGAGGGAGGATGAGAGGGCTGCGCAGCAGCCGCCAAGGTTGATTGTTCGGAATTTGCCGTGGAGTATCAAGGAGCCTGAGGACTTGATTGTTCATTTTCGGAGTTTCGGAAAGGTCAAGCAGGCTTATTTACCTAAGAGAGGGAACACATTGGCCGGTTTTGGCTTTGTTGTGTTGAGAGGCAAGAAGAATGCTGAAAAGGCGTTGGAGGCAGTTAATGGTAAAGAGGTAGATGGGCGGACTTTGGCTGTTGACTGGGCTGTGGAGAAGAACGTCTGGGAGAACTTGCAGAAGCAGGAAGAGGAAAGAAAGGACGACGATGAGGAGGAGGAGGAGGGGGAGAAGAAGAAGAAGAAGAAGAAGCAAGATAATGAAGAGACGTCGAGCGACGTGGACATGGCGGAAGCGGAAGAGGCTGCATCTAGAAATGAAGACGCTTCCGAGGTTGACGAAGATGAAGACATGGAGGAAGATGAAGAAGACGATGAAGAAGACGATGAAGAAGACGATGAAGAAGACGAGCTTGACGAGGATGAAATTGATGAAGAAGAGGACAAAGAGGACGAGCGTAACGCATCTACCATCTTCATTCGCAACCTACCCTTCACCTCCACAGACGAGTCGCTCTACGAACACTTTACACAATTCGGGAACGTCCGATATGCTCGAATCGTCGTCGACCCCGAGACCGACCGTCCCCGCGGTACAGGCTTCGTCTGCTTCTGGCGCCCCGAGGATGCCCTCACTTGTATCCGTGAGAGTCCGAAGCCACAGGACACCATCGCAGCCGACAAGGACAAATCGAAGAAAGCCTCCGCCATCAAGCATTCTGTCCTGCAGAATGAAACCTCCGATCCGACTGGCCGCTACACGCTGGACGGACGAGTGCTACAGGTTGCCATCGCAGTCAGCAGAAACCAAGCCACCAAGCTGGAGGAAGAAGGTGCTTCGCGGAGACTCGTTCGCGATACAGACAAGCGTCGACTCTTCCTCCTTTCCGAAGGAACGATCCCCACAAATTCTCCCTTGTACAATAAGCTTTCTCCCTCTGAGATCAAGATGAGAGAAGACAGTTTCAAACAGCGCCAGAGCTTCATCAAGAAGAACCCGACGCTGCACTTGAGTTTGACGAGATTGTCTATCCGCAACATCCCCAGACAAGTCACCTCCAAGGACCTGAAACAACTCGCCAGACAAGCCGTCGTCGGTTTCGCAGAGGAAGTGAAGAAGAACCTCCGCCAGCCTCTGTCCCCAGAGGAACAACATCGGGCATCGGACGAAATGAAGGAAGCCGACAAGCTGCGCAAGCAGAAGGGTAAGGGTATCGTGAAGCAGGCTACGATTGTGTTTGAAGGACGCGACGGAACCAAGATCGGTGAGAACACCGGTGCCGGGAGAAGCAGAGGCTACGGGTTTATTGAATACTTCACCCACCGACATGCGCTGATGGGACTTCGCTGGCTCAACGGCCACGCCATCGATGCGCCTAGCAGCGATGCAGAGGTCAAAGATAAGAAGAAGCGGGTTATTGTGGAATTTGCGATTGAGAACGCGCAAGTGGTCAAGCGTCGGACTGAACAAGAGGCCAAATCTCGCATCTACGCCCAGACAGCTGCTAAGAAGAGGAAGGAGGAAGAGGAGGAGAAATCGCAAAATCCCAACGGGAAGTTTAATGGGAAACCTGACAGGAAATTCAATGGCAAGCCCGATGGAAAGTTCAACGGCAGGCCCGACAGGAAGCCCTACGGCAGACCCAACGGGGACAGAGGGAAACCATCTCCGAATGAAAATATGGCTGGACAGAAGAGGAAGCGATCCGAGAGTCGTGGCAGTGACAAGCGCGAAGGAGGCGAGAACCCCGAGGAAGGGAACAAGATTGCTAAACGCAACCGGGTCATTGCAAAGAAGAGGATGCAACGGAAGGGCCGGAAGGGCAATTAAGTGTTTCTTTTTCAGTTGCTCATTATCTGTTTAGAGAAGATTCCCTGTAATTATTTGGTTGCGGCGTCTGGACTGATAAAAGCATTGCATTTTTTTTGAATTGTGTCAATCCATGGGTATTATTGCAGTGTATCGACCTTTTTCCCCTCCACCTAGTAATTCGTAGCATCCTTCACTTTGCCCACAATATTATAGCGCTTGCTAAAGAAGGTAAACCATTCTTCCAGCACGGTCTTCTCCTTGTCATCCAGATCGTACCAATCGGGCCGGCAGTCTTCGGGCTTGAGAGAGGAGCTGGCCAGCGCGCGCGAAGGGTCTTTCCCTGCGAAGACTTGACGGTGTCAGCTTCCACCCATAGACGAGAGCATAAGGTGTATATAAGAAGGTAAAAAGGACATACTGCGATACTGCCCGCTGGGACTGTAGGCCTGATTCCGGCTCACGTCGAAGACGATACCCTTGATAGCGACCAATGTCGGGCGGTTGGGGTCGGTTCCTGCAACGTGTTAGAGAACAGCCTTGACAGTCAGAATAAACTTGAAACCTGTACCATCACACTTGGCCAATTCCTCGGCATCGATAGGGTCGTATTTCGGGGGAGCCAGCTCGACGGGGACTTTGGGGGAGAAGCGCTTGGGCTCTTCCTCGTGCTCGACCATTTTGGCAGGTTTGCTTTCAGGTTCCGTAGGAGTAGGGCAGTTTGTTAGATATAGGACTACCAGGGGCAGGAGGGTAAGAAGGACAGGAAGGAGGACAGAGAGCATTGGTGAATGCAGATTGTTCTTTTATCGGGTATTTGGCGGGGTTTGATTTGGCTTTGCGGAGGTTCGGGATGTTCGCGTGTGATTAGCAATACGTCTTATATCATGGAATACATAGTACTACTATTATACGGAGGTACAGAGTACTCATAAAAGAAATCCTAAGGGCATCCATAGGCTAAGCAATGACAGATGGAATAGTATAGTGCCATGTGATCCTGTACCAATAATCCCTGAATAAAACTATATACACCACCCTAACGTGCGTCGGCCGAAAATGATAAAACAGAAAGCAGGCGAAAGCTGCCCAGGCAAACCCGCAACACGGAAATCGATCAGAATGTATACATTAATTAAACAAAGGGAACTCTCTCCACAGCGCGCCAAGATTTCTAGTATGAGCTTGATAGGCGACTTTTGGGATCAGAAAGATAGTGTGTAACGTCATTTTGAAGCTGTAAGCTCCTGGACGAAGGCGGCGAATGTGTCGTGATATTCTTGCGGAGACTGGCTGGATTTCGATGTGTATACGCTTGCGTGCTCATTTATAGTATCAACTGTATCGTGGCAACTCGCAACACGGTCGACTTGATTGGGTACAATGCCATATAAAGCAGCGAATGTGTCAAAATCCGCTCGTCGTCCCTTTGGAGACCAAACGCAGACATCTAGTAAACAGTCGCCGTCGTGGACCGAGGAGTTCCCCCATTTGATGATATCTAGGTCTTTGGAGTCTGCATCCTGTATTTGTCTCGGCGAAAGTACAGAAGCAAATCGCTCCTTAGTTGTCCGGAATTCCGTCATTTGTGCATTAACGAATTTCTGCATGTCACTCGCGAAAGTCAGCATCTTAATATGCTCGTCTTCAGCCTCCGTCGCCTTGGCTTCGAGGGCTTGAATTGCGGAGTGACACGGTCTCCTCGTCGCCCAGTGTCGTCCGAACCCCAAGGTTGTTTCCAATAATGGTGTTGTCGTAACTATGGGTCTCTAAGCGTTCAACGAACTCGCCCCCATCGTCCATGTGAAGGTAGGTTGGCTTTTGGTCGGGCCGTTAGGTGAACTAGTGGTTGGTCTTACCACCATAACCCAGTGCAACCTATCAACGTCTTCTGCTTTTCCCATCTAGTTTTATCTCTTGGGAGCTGTAGCTCCAGCATCATCTTTTGGCACTAGCTAGTCCTAATCGAGCGATAGCCAAATCTGAGCCGAGTGGTGATGTTATTGTACTCGGCTCATTATGGTTCTGTACTCCGTATGTCGTGATGTCTTACTACCGGCTGATAATTAGCTGTGTCTGTTTCGATTTCACTGATTCCGATCGCATATGATGTTCTTTTGATATTTTTCTGCTATCAGGCTAGAGGCCTAGTACCGTTCTCCGTGCCTCGGTTAGATGGAATGTTATCATGCCCCACTACCTACTCTGAATCTTGCAGCAGATTTGATTTTGAATTCTTTGCAGTGAACAATAACTGCCGGCTGAAGTTTGAATATAATAACGGATCATGATCAATTGATCCCACTCGACTCGATTGACTGGATCTAGCATTGCTGATGCAACGCAAAAGAATGTTATGAGCTAACCGCTGACTTCGACATCCCACCTTCACTGCTTGCCACGGCTTCCCCCCCCCCCCCCTTCACACTGAATCCTTCAGAGAACCCTATCTAGTTTTTTTATGTGTTTAATATTGCTTGACCAACAATGTCTTCTAACCAAGACATTGCCTCTGGGCCAGTATCAACTGCTGTTGAACATGAGTCCAACAAGACCACAGATCTGAAAGCTCACTTGAAGAACCGTATTGGAATAGAAAAAGATACAGCTGTCGAAGATGGCGAGGAATCAATCAACAGTGAGCCTCAGAAGCCTGTCTATGACCATACGCACCGGAAGTTGAAACCCAGACATGTAGAATTAATCGGTTGGTCTAGATTGAACTACTGAGTATAGGATCTGGTGCTAACTCGAATATAGGTATTGGGGGGACGATTGGGACGGTTTTGTATGTCCAGATCGGTCAAAGTTTGCGTGAAGGAGGACCGGCCAGCTTGTTTCTCGCCTTCACTATTTGGTCAGTATTGAATTCCCCTCCCCTTTCGTTTGTCCCTGTATGTGGTTGTTCATGGTCTCGTACTGGCAATGTTGTACATGAACGAAGCAATCGAGCTCCAGTGCCATATAGTGAATCCCCATATCCATCACTCCGAAAATAGACATTCTCTTATACTCTGACCATAGGTGCTCCGTGATCTTATGTCTTACTGTTTGTACGGATTCAATTCCTCCTCCGGATACCCAATGCAGCTCCATGATCTTCCCAAAGCGCTCTTATGCTCATGCCGATGTGCCAGTATCAATACTAAACAAGGCTTCTCCATCTAGCAATCGCAGAAATGGTTACCTTTCTCCCCCTCTCCTCGCCCACCATCCGCCTCGCAGGCCGATTCGTTGACGAGGCATTTGGCGTCGCCGCTGGATACAACTTTTTCGTGTCCCAGGTAGCCCAGATCCCGTTCGAGATTGTCGCGTGCAATCTGATTATCACGTATTGGAGCGATGCAGTCCCTGTAGGGGCCATTGTTGCCATTGTGCTTGTGCTTTATATGTATGTCTGCCCTCTGTCACTTGTAGTCTGCATTGATTCCTGACAACGGGCTGCAGAATCCTCAATGTGTTTGCCGTTCAGTGGTATGGTGAGTCTGAGTTCTGGCTTTCGCTGGGAAAGGTGCTTCTCAGCGTTGGTCTGATTATATTCACCTTTATTGTGATGCTGGGAGGGAATCCTCTGAATGACCGGTTCGGATTTCGGTACTGGCAGAATCCGGGTTCGTTTGCAGAGCACTACAAGAGAGGTGATCTTGGTCGATGGCTGGGCTTTCTTTACTGTCTTATAAAGGCGAGTTTCACGATTGCCGGACCGGACTATGTAAGTTTTCCCTGCTCTCATTATAATTATACTGACCAATTGCTCAGGTCTCCATGGCCGCCGGAGAAGCCGTAAATCCCCGCAAAGTTCTCCCCAAAGCCTACAACGGCGTTTTCTACCGTCTTACCGTCTTCTTCGTGCTAGGAACTCTCTGCGTCGGCATCCTAGTTCCCTACAACGACTCAACAATGGCCGCTGCATTCGACCAAGACAAACCCGGCGCCGCGGCCTCGCCGTACGTAATCGCCATGGACCGCCTGCACATCCCCATCTTACCACACATCGTGAACGCCATGGTACTGGGAGCCTCATTCAGCGCAGGGAACAGCTACGTCTACTGCGCAAGTCGCAGTCTCTACGGCCTCGCACTAGACGGCAAAGCACCACGCTTCTTCACAAAGTGCACACGCACCGGAGTCCCAATCTACTGCGTGAGCATCGTGCTATTAATCTCACTCCTAGCCTTCCTGCAAGTTTCAAACAGCGCCTCCGTCGTAATAAACTGGTTCGTCAACCTAGTCACAGCCTCGCAACTAATCAACTTCTCCGTCTGCACGTTCACCTACATCCGCTTCTTCAAGGCTCTCGAGGCGCAGGGCTTCTCTCGGAAAACTCTCCCTTACACATCCCGCTTCCAGCCCTATCTTGCGTATATTTCGCTGATTTGCACGACTACCATGGCGTTTGTGGGTGGGTATGAGGTTTTTCTGCGGGGGAAGTGGGATGTGGCGTCGTTTTTCTTCTCGTATACGATGATTGGAGTGTTTCCGGTGTTGTATTTTGGGTGGAAGATTGTGCATCGAACGAGGTGTAGACGGGCTGAGGAAGTGGATTTGGTTTCGGGGGTGGAAGAGATTGATGATTATACGAGGAATTATGTTGATGTGAAGCCGAAGTGAGTTTTACACTTAGCGTCTGGGTGTAGATGGTGCTAACTAACTGGGACAGGAATATAATCACCAAAACGTCGAGGATCCTCTTTGGATAGCAATGTTGACACAAAACACGCTTGGAATATCCATGATAGTGATAGACTAGATGAACACATCATACAAAAGAACCATAGAACATAAAACATACCACAGCTTCCGCTCACTCTCACTATACACCCCACTCCTACGACTGATCAACGCCAACCGCAACCCCAGCAGCCTTCAACGCCTCCAACCTCTGCTTATTCCTCTTCCCCAGCACCCGCAGCGTAGTCTTCTTCTCAATCTCCGTCATCCCATCCCAGTTCGCGATCCGCGAGAGTGTCCCATCCGTATTCACCACCATAGGACCCAGATGATCCAGTGTCACTGTTGAGCCTGGTTGGCTGAGATCGAGCTGGTTTGTGTCCGCGGAGGGGCCGGATTCGGGGAGGGCGAGGTAGGGTTGCTGCTGTTGATGTTTTTGGTTTTGTTGGTCTGGTTGCCCTTGTTGGGGTTGAGTGTTTGCGTTGGTCTGGTCGGACATGGTAGAGTATGTATGGATGGAGGACGGACACTGAGGGTGGAAGATGAAGGGTGGAAATGCGAGAGATCTGGAATGCGCTGGTAGGTGTGTTGCCGCGCGGGCTGCAATGGATGGGTTGAGATTGAGAGAGAGTGTGAGAGGGAGGAGAGCGCGGGAGAGTGTGAAGGACATTCGCATGTCTTTTCTCTTTTTGTTGGATTAAGGTGTTGGTGGTGTTGGTCTAAGTCGAGGTGGAAGGTGAGTTTTGTTTTTGCGAGGCGGAGAGGATTCTAGAAGCTACAAGTACAACAATAATTCAGAGAGTGCTACTTTACTACGAAGGATTGAATTGGTATATTCATACTGTAAAGAGCATTCAAATGCTTTACCGAAACCACCAATTGACCTAAATTGTTAGCTAGTCTTCGCGTACTGCGATAGATAGACTTACCGAGGCAGTTACTCCCTCTCCAACACCTTTAATACTATGCCACCAGCCTTTAGGGATAAACAAACCATCCCCCGGCCCAAGACAAACCTCATACCATTCTTTATCCGAATCCTGTGTGTCGGCATCACCCCAAACCACCTTTTCTAGCAACGCCCTCTCTGGACCCTGCATCATCTCCTCTCCCCGAATCGCCGCAGCTTCACGATTCCCACTCCTCCCCAACTGTCGTCGCACGGTCGCAAACAAACCCAGCCCATCATCTGGGCTCACCAATCTTACCACTTTTCCCCCTGCCATCTGCACAAACAGGTTTGGGTTCGGGTCGCGGTGTAGCGGGGTGTATGTTGGTGGGTGCCCGATCCAGACATTCGCATCGTAGACATCGCCTCTTCCTGCGCGTGTCACGATATTCGGAACGGGGAAGTCATCGCGTAGAATCTGGGGAAGGTCGGAAAGTTGGCACTGTGCTAGATAGAGCCGGGTTGATTGTTGCGGGTTCGTTTCAGCGGTTTGCATCCACTGTAGGAAGAGGCTTAGCGGGGCGTGGAATTGACGGAAGCTGAGTTCTGAATTCGTCGATTCGGAGGTCGAGGGCTGGGTAAGTTCTAGGGGGACGAATGCATTGGGGCCGTGCTGCTCTAGGTATTCTATGTTCAATCGTAACCGTGGGGTGTCATTTTGCGTAGTTCCCGGGCGAAACCAGCGCTCGACGGCGGGGATATCGCGAAAGAATTGGCGCGGGAGGATTGTAGGTCGTTCTGGGACAAAGCATTTTTCGCGGAAATAATCTATATTACCATCCTGGAGAGGTTCGAGAGGACGATGCCGATTGGTAGAGGGTGTTGCGGAGGAGGTGAAGCGCTGGTGGTTCAAAACCGGTAAAGCGCGCGCAGACGCAACCCGGGGGTTATAGCGGGTCAGCAGCCATTTCTGAAGCTTCATCAGAGACGTAGCTGTGATATTTTAGGAATGGAAATTGCAAGAGTCAAGTGTGGTGTAGTGATGATAGCAGGTCCGCATGGCGATCTTCCGGATAAGGAAATCGGCGAATCTCTACTCCGGCTGCCGGATTAGTATGTAGCAGGCAAAAGACTTGCTCAGCTCGATATACAAGTATAGAAAGCAGGGCGCCTGGCTGGACACCACTGAGCAGACCTCAGCAAAATTGATATCTGTGCCCGACCAAGTTCATATGCAAGGATCACGGATGTTAAACCCGCACACTGTGATACGTGTTATGCGCCGACTAGCGACTCATATGCTACAGCTACAGTGGGGTGACCTCGAAGCCGAGGTTCAATGGTTGATCTGAAGTCAATCGAGCCCTCCCCGCTTGTTGATCTTGGGTGGAGGTGAATTGTATCTATCCCCAGACTGATCATAACACTATTCAACATCCCATCATATCCGTCCAAAGAACCAAAAAACAATGCCTTCCCTAGCAAAGATCCACAAACGCCACGCATATGGAAAAGATGCCCATACGTATATCCCCATCGTTATCATCGGTGCTGGCGAGTCTGGCATCGCCATGGGATGTCGGCTGAAAGAAGCCCTGGGCTTTGATCAGTTCCGGCTTTTCGATAGACAGGCCGGTATTGGAGGGTCTTGGTGGATTAATAGGTATCCAGGAGTTGCTTGTGATATGTACGGTTGTACTTCTGGTAAATGAGACCCTTACTTACATATATCAGACCGGCACTTTTATACTCCTTTTCCTTTTCGCCTAAACAGGACTGGTCTACTCTGCACCCGACCGGCCCGGAACTTGCACAATACTTCGCGGATGTCTGTGAGAAGTATGGCATCGTCGACAAGATTCAATTGAATACCGAGGTCGACGAGATCAAGTGGCTGGAGGATGTGGAGGAGTGGGAAGTCACCCTGACATACCTCGTTCCCGGTACTGGGGATTTAGCCAAGAATGAACGAGATGCCATGGTAGCCAGAAATGGCTCGCATAGCGTTTATGTTCAGACGGAGAAGGTGCGAGCAAAGGTTGTGGTCAGTGGTGCTGGAGGACTGGTGGAGCCCAAGCAATGGCCTCAAGGCATCCCGGGCATTGAGAGCTTCGAGGGCCAAGTCATACACACCGCGAAGTGGGATAGTAACATCGACTTCCAAGGGAAAAATGTGGTCGTCATTGGTTCCGGCTGCAGTGCCGCCCAGGTAGTTCCTGGCCTGGCCAAATATCAGCCCAAATCAGTGACCCAGGTGATGAGGTCTCCCCCTTGGATTCAGCCAGATCTGTTTCCAGAAAAGGGCCTCGAGCTTTGGGAAAAGTGGACGCCGCTTTTGTTTAATTACATTCCTGGACTCTCGCAGAGTCTCAGAAACGTGATGTTCCTCATGTTTGAAGCTGACTTTCTGGGGTGGTTCAAGAATAGCCGCTATGCGGAGTGGAAGCGACGCTCAACGGAGCAGAAATGGCTCGCATATATGCGCTCTGCCACCCCTAAGAAATACCATGAAATCCTCACTCCGAACTACGACTTAGGCTGCAAGCGTCGAGTTGTACGGGGTGAATGGTACAAAAGCCTAAACAACCCAAACTATGAGCTGACAACCATGCGTCTCACGAGCGTTCAGTCCCGGAACGTCACTCTCGGCCCTGGGAAACATTACCCTCCAGACAGTGCCGGAACGGACGAGGTGAGGCAAGTCCCCGCCGATGTGATCATCCTGGGTAACGGATTCGAAACCAATAACTGGCTACACCCACTGCGGGTTGTTGGTAGAGAGGGCAAGAGCTTGAATGAAGTTTGGGACGAGCGCGGAGGTGCGCAAGCTTATCTGGGTCTCGCCATGGACCATTTCCCAAATTTCTTCTTTATCTTCGGACCTAATACCGCGACTGGTCATAACAGTGTGATATTTGCGAGTGAAAATGCCGTCAATTACTCTTTGAAATTTATCAAGCCTATCCTGGACGGCGATGTGAGTTCCTACGAGGTCACTGAAAAAGCTGAGAGAGCCTGGGCGGATAAAGTCCAGAAGGGTCTCCAGGGCACTGTGTTCCAGGGAGGGAATTGTACGAGTTGGTATAAGACGGAAGGAGGTTGGAATTCTTCGACTTATCCGTAAGTTTTTACTCTTTCATCCTTCTACTCGTTAGCTAATGAGGTGTATAGGTTTACCCAAATTGATTACTATCTCCGGTGCACGTTCCCGGTTTGGCGGCACTGGACGGCGAAGTACACCCCGAGAGGAAGATGGGTTCATAGAATCCGTTCTGCGTTCAAACACTTGACCCTCATAGCAGCTATTTCTGGTGTTGTCTGGTTCGGCCTACACCCCAGAGATTTTAGACGGTGGGCTGGGCTCATTCCTGATGTTCAGGCTTCAATTGTTTCTGCAGTCCGGGACGGTCTTGTGCGCGCGTCTATGATGCTTGCTTGATATGTTTACATGCATATAATCTTGGATCAATAGTAGTCTTTCAATGCAAAGAATTATCGCCTGTCCATGTAGATGTTTGTATTACTTTTATCTGATTGGTCCGGCTTAATCTGGGGAAACGGAAAAACCCCGCGCACCTGCGAGGAATGTCTCCGCACTTCATCGCCGTTTGTTCCCCAGACTCCAGTCAAAGCTCCCGCAAAACCACCCGTCGCGATGGAGTCAGAGTCACCTCACATGGACACGACAGCGTCCCAGACGGGCGCCAGCCAGACAGCTGCTGGACAGGACGAAACTGGCGCAAAGAGGAAGGCGGAACCGCAAAACGGAACACCTACGCGCACTAAGCGGAATCGCTATATTTCTATTGCCTGGTATGATCCTCGGACTAGTGATGTACCTGGTATATTAGGGGATGCAAGAGTGACATGATGCTGATGGTCTGGCCAGTAATGAGTGCAAGCGGAGGAAGATCAAGTGTAATGGACAAGTGCCGTGTCAGCGCTGCGGGCATTTGGATCTAGAATGTCAGTGTGCCGTGATAAGGATAAGCGGAATATGTGGTTTAATTGATGTTTGATAGGTCGATATGCGCCGAATTGCTGTAACAATAATTTCAAGGATTCCGAGTACGTGATTCCATTGCGTTCTGTTCTAACCGGTTGCTAATATGCATAGGGAATTTCGGTCCATGAAGGACCAAATCACCAACTTGCAAGACCAGGTTAACAGCCTCTTCTCCAACTTGAATGACCTCCGCATACAGCAGAGGACGTCTCTTGACCCTCCGAATTTCGATGCTTTATCTCGCGAAGGATCACAAGTCTTCACGCCTTTGCAGCACGGTTCGGTTAGACCGCGGGTCAGACATCCCCGGTTTCAGGGCCCTACGAGCTCTGCATTCAATTTCGACGTTGCGAGGTCAAGTCTTCAGGAAATGGGTATCGCTGCACCAGCAGAAGATGGGATAGTTGATGACTTGACGACTGTTCATGCCACGCCTGCTGTCTCGCCTCCATTACATCCACCTCCGTCATCGCAGTTGGCACCGGTTTTGAATACTATCCATCCTTCCAAGGACCCAATATGGAGTATAAAACGGGAAGAAGCGCTACGGCTATGTAGAGTCTACGAGGAAGAGATCGGGATCATGTATCCCCTTGTGGATATCGGGAAAATCACTCAGCAAGTGAACCTATTATACACATTTATGGAGGCTGCAATGCGAACAGGCTTTGCGCAGCGTGGTCTACCAGGCTCGGACGGTCTTCAGGATGATAATACCAATATTTTAAAGATGATCCTTGCAACGACCCTCGTTGTGGAAGGGAGTGGGCAGAGCGATCTCGGTTTGCGGTTGTATTTGAGCATGAAGCCGGTCGTCGATTCCAAGCTTTGGCAGCCTTTGGATATTAGAACTATTCAACTATATGGCTTGGTGGTGAGTCACTTCATTTCCCACAACCCCAACTAGCACAGACTGAATTTTTTAGGCAACTTACCATTTCCATACGGACGACGATGCTATGGCTTACCGTGTGATCGGTCTTACGGCTAGGATGTGCCTTGAATTGGGACTACATCGACGAGATGCGTTGAAGAAATCATTCCCCGACGAAGGCCAATGGTCTGATGTCAGCAAAATCTTCTGGTCTATCTACAGCTTGGATCGACGGTGGAGTTTGGGCACAGGGTTGCCGTTTGTGATTCAGGATGAGGATATTGATCCTAATTTGCCAGAACCGGTACGTCACCACATCTTTATGTTTCTCTCGTTGTTAATGGTGATAGGATTCATCGTTGCCATACCTGAGGTGTATGGTTTCGTACAATCGAATTGGCTCTAAGATCTGGTATTCCGGACTAGGTTCCGAAGGCTCTACGGACATTCGACGTGATGAAATCGGTTATCTTGACTATCAGATTCTTCAATGGTACAAAAACGTACCGGATGCGTTGAAATTCTACCCCTTCGACTCCCCGAAGCACGGGGAATCCGCAAGTCGCGGACTTCGCCGTCTCCGCGTATTGCTATATCTGCGCATGAACCAGCTTCGAATCCTCATATATCGTCCCGTCCTCCACTCGCCGGCAAGCATTGCGGAGGATCACAGCCACGCTCAAACAGTGATCGACGTCGCCAAAGACACCATCCAAGTCCTTACCCGCCTCAATCAAACCTCCGACATCTACCGTACGCAACAAATCTGCTTCAACTACTTCCTCGTTGCCGCTCTAGCAGTCCTTTTCCTAGCCGTATGCCACGCATCCACCGAATTCAACCGCCAGGTACGGGACGAATTCTACATGGCCTTGGACCTGCTCAACGGCTTCAGCACCAAATCCTACGTCTCCAAACGGCTTTGGAAAACTATAAAGGGCCTTCGAACCATCGGCGAGAAACTGGGAGTTCTGGCACGTCCATTTGCTTCAGACTCCAACGACCCTCATTCAACAGCTGCTGTCGCGATGGCCGGATTGGCTGGTCATTCCATAGAAGATCTCTCGATGTATGGGTCCATGAATGGGGCGCACGAGCTGGGAAATAGTCCGCTGAACGGGCTGCAGATGAGCCACGAACTTACGAATCTGTTTGAAGCTGTTGGGGGATTTGGTAATTTTATGGGGCCGTCTGGGACTGGAGCTATGAATGGGTTTGGACATAATGGGGAGATTTCTAATACGGGAGAGGGACTATCGGGGGTATTGGGGGATGAGGGGGAATTTGCACGAGTAATACGAGATCTGTTCTAGACATGCTTTCCCATCAATCAACAGCTATTTAGAGAGTACAATGTTGACTTCACTTTTGTATTCGTTATTCTCTAGTAGGTTGTGCTCACGTGACACTCCCACTTCGCACCACCGCTCTGTCCAGACGACCGCCATTTATCTCAGCAAAACCGGTTGTCTGGCGGCCACGAGTGCTTATTATTCTTGATTTGCTCTATCGAAAAGATACCGTCTTCTGAGTGTTGATTGCGTTTTGTTCTTTTAACGACACTGATCTCCTCATATCGCTCCCCTCCCCTCTCTCATCTCGATCCGTTACCAAACCCCTCAAAAACAGACAGAGGGACACCAGCCGAATTATTCGATGTCACGGTGAGAGGAACTACATTGGTCTAGTTTGGATACTCGACGGTACTCATTGAATGTCGTGAAACCCAACCTGTGTTTGTTAGTGGGGAATTCAGTCTCCAAGCCAGCCCATCGCACAACGAAGCAGTGTCATGATTTTCGCATTCATTGAATAAACCAAAACAACATCTACGCTATCTACGATATCTACGCCTGATAACGACCTCAAACATCCTCCGATATCGTCTCTTGCGTGTGTGTAACAGCAGCGCGCAAGGACTCGAGCAATCAAATCCGACAACACCACTTCGCCTCTTTTTTCTTTTTTTTTTTTTTTTCATCCCCTAGCTCCAACGTGTCGAGAGAGACAGGTTCGGCGTTGGCCGACGGCCTAGACAGGCTGGATCTGAGTCAACTGTCTGAATCGACCCTTTCGTCGTCCGAAACCACGTCCGCCTCATTCGATATGTCGTCGTCGGAGGGTGCCCCGGAGTCGTGGATCTCGTCCTTCTGCTCACTCATGGGCCACGAATTCTTCGCGGAGGTGTCGGAGGATTTCATCGAGGATGACTTTAACCTCACGGGTCTGCAGTCGCAGGTGCCCATGTACAAGGAGGCGCTGGAGATGATTCTAGATGTGGAGCCGGAAGAAGACGAGGACGAGGACGAAGAGGAAGAAGACGAGGACGAAGAAGAGGATGAGATTCTGGGCGATGAGAAACCGCCTGGTTATAGAGGGGGGCAGCGACGACATGCGCGCGTCGCGAGCGATCTAAGCGTGATCGAGAGTTCCGCGGAGCTGCTGTATGGCCTTATTCATCAACGCTACATCACCTCGCGACCAGGTATCCAGCAGATGTTGGAGAAGTACGAAATGCAGCATTTCGGGGTGTGTCCCCGCGCAAACTGCAACGGCTGTAAAGTCCTCCCCGTCGGCCGCTCCGACACCCCCGGCCAGGAAACTGTTAAGCTCTTCTGCCCCAGCTGCCAGGACCTGTACACGCCTCCCAACAGCCGCTTCCACTCCGTCGACGGCGCGTTTTTCGGTACGACCTTTGGCTGTCTGTTCTTCATGACCTTCCCGGATCTGGACATCGGGCCCCGTCTTGACGACCCTATCACCCCCGCGCTGCAACAACGTTATCCGGGCCTGACTGCATCTGCAGCCTCGCGCGAAAACGACAACCAGCAGCTTGAAATCAACGGCATGCGGACCGCGAACTTCTCCCCGGGACTGGGACCGGGTAAGATATATGAGTCGCGCATCTATGGGTTCCGCGTCTCGGAGCGGTCGCGGGTCGGTCCGCGCATGAAGTGGCTGCGGATGAAGCCGACAGACATCAGGGAGCTGGACGAGATGGCATTCGTCGAGACTTTGCGGCGGCGAAATGAACAGATCGCGGACGAGGAGGGCGACGAAGAGGAGGATAACGATACAGAGATGCAGGCAGCGCCGGCGTCGAATACGATCGAGGGGAGGAAGAAGGCGCCGATACGACGGCGACGAAAGGTGTTGGGGGAGTAGAGGGAGTAAAATGTCATTTTTCTTGATTCATTCATGTTCTGTGTTCAATTATCTACTGAAATTATTCTCTTCTTTGTCTTTTATTTCTGTTGTTAACTCTAACTGCATAGAGGCGTAAGTCAATAATCAGCATATAAATAGTCTTCATACTAGTTTCTGCCATAATCACTCTAAATCTCTTTTCTATGGAGTAAGTATTGGTAAGACGGAATAAACTAAAACTGAATGCTGACGATCCAGTCTCTCGGGGCAGTCCCTACTCCTTATCAGCTACAGTAGTACCCTGAAGAATAGCTAGGTCGTACATATCTAGCCCGAAAAGAATACAGAGAGCGAGAGTTACACTACTACATCATTGCCATGGTATATCTCTGGGCATATATATTTTCAATAACCGCGCTATGAGCTATTTCGAAAAAGGAAAAAAGGAAGACGGGAAAGAACGCCGGAATTGTATGGATGTATGGATGGAACGAGAGGGGAAATTAGAAAATACATACATTATGGTATGAAAAAGACAGCACTGAATTACTTGTACTTGTAGACAGGGGTGCATGACTCACTTAGTCACCTGCTGCTGTGTGCTCTGGTCGGTTTTGCAAGAATGGATGCGATTAATATCGAATCAAAGGAATGTCGATATTGACATCTCCTCGGCTTTGGCCGATATGCCTTCGTACTCCCTTCCGTATACGAGGGCCAGTATTTCTCAGTTATGAAATGACATGAAATGCTGAAGAATTCCATCATTATCCTGGACATCAAACATACAAGGATCCCAGGGCCAACAAATGATCAAATAACATACCAATCATACTCAACTAAGACAATCGTCCGGTGTTGGTGTTATGTGTTATTGTCTGGCAATACTCACTCTATGCTACGCAAGCATCGCAACGCAACGCAACGCAACGCAGCCCAGTCCAGTCCTGAGCATCTCCGCCTGTCCACAGAGCCGCTTTTCCAGTCAACTGTACTCCGTACGGAGTACGGAGTTAGCCTTTGTGATAGTCATTTAGTTGCGTGAACGTTAATTCGTGATTTGTGGACATTCTCCGGAGGCGCAGTGTCGAATCTAAATCGCGCCCTCCGTTCTCCTCGTACAGGGTTTCTCGGCTTTTGCACGAGCTGAATCCAAGTGGTTAATCTAATCGGTTGGTTGCCTCTCCGTCTGCCCGTTTTGGTTGGCAAAACGAAAGGAGCGGGGTTCGTCAAGTACGAGATCGGGGGCCGGCATTTAGGAAGCACCGAAAAAGAAATGGTCTGTTCTGGGCCGGGGAGGGGGTAGGGTATCAAATAGCCTGCAGTCTTGGATTCATCTGCCATCTCGTATTCTGGTTCGTCGGTTCGGGGTAGCCCCGGGCACAGTGAATCCTGCGCGATTCCTGCTGAATTGATGAGTAATAAAGAATGTGTGATAATGGTCGCAGCCTCGTGCACGATTAGTACTCGAACGGATCGCGCCGGAGTCTGTCTTGGTTTTTTTTTTTTTTTTTTTTTTTTTTTTTTTTTTTTTTTCGCTCAATATGGTTGCCTCGCATTGCCATGCATTAGTGGGGGAGGTTGCGAATTCCTTTCTGGAGACCAGATCTGCTTGCGGCTCTGGGCAACATGCAACGAGGCAGTGTTGAGGCTATTTGTCTTTTTTCCCCCTCTCCCGTTATGTCTGAGAATGTTTGTGCAGAGGATACTTTGTAGTGAGAAATCAGACACTTCATGAATAATAATAATATGGTGCCCTAATGCATATCTAGTGGCCAAAAGCATAAAATCGTAATAACACATAAAATGACAGCCCAAACCGAAATAAAATAAAGAGAGAAACAAAAAGAGTACTCCATCGCTAACAGCCGATCTAATGTGACCAACGAGGAGTCAACAACGCACCAACAACCGAAAGCCACATCTACTCCGTAGGCAGTAGCAATCAATTTGTCCCGGCGGAAATCAAAAACCCCGAAGATGAATCCAAAAAAAGAAACCCAGAAAGTCGCGCTCCACCAAAAAAACGCCTGGTCGTAAATATATCGTCGCATGCATGATTCAAACTCCGATACAGGTTCATAAATTCATACACATAGTCCATGGGGAATCATACGCTTTCCAAGATACCAAACAACGGGAAGGAAAAGACAACGCTATCGTAGATGTTTCGTAAAACAAAAGGAATCAATCAAAACAAAGGAAAGGAGCGGGGTGAGCAGGGATCGGATTCGGGCGTCAGAGGACAAGCAAGCGACATCTCTGCAGGGGTTGAAGAGGTTGACGTTGAACGGTCATCAACGTGGCTTTGTGCCAGAGGTGGTGGTGGTGACATCTGGAAAAAGCGAAATGAGTGAGCGATGATCATGACTTGCTGGTTTGGACAAACAATCCGGTTACGAAGGGCTATTTACCGGCATGTTGCTGGACCCGCTTGGCAGCTGCAGGGTGTTGGAGCCCAAGTCGATACCTGCCATGGACGCATAGCTCTGGCTGAATGGACTCATGATCTCGTCGTCCGCGTAGGATCGCTTGATCTGCCCCGTGGGAGGATAGTCGACGTAGTCCCCAGGAAAGGACGGCAGGCCGTGGAAAGAAGGTGTGTTGGAGCTATGAAACGATGGGGAATGGTAGAGAGGTGGAGACTGGCCGTATGCTGGGGATCCATACGGATTCAAATGTGAATACGAGCTGTAGGAGAAGACTGGCGGGGGCGAAGCAGAGAGCTGGCGAGTGCACTGAAGCGAAAACATGCCTCCACGCTGGTCGTCTGAATAGGAGGCATCCCCATACAAGGTCCTCGTCACTGTGGGAATGAGAGGACTGCTGCCCCTGTTGCTGCTGTTACTGCTAATTTTGAGACAATCGTTGTCGAGGCTGTTGTTGATGCTGTTGATGCTTGGCTTGGAACGGTTTCGGATAGCACGAGACCTGCCTGACTTTGGCAGAGATGGCTCAACGTGAGACTGTTCCGGGGAGGCTGAAGACGATGCGGCTCGCTTCTCCAAGTCCTCGAGACGGCGCTTTAACTTCTTGCCTATATGTAGTTAGATAAGAAGCTGCTGGTGTAGTGGCTACCAGAGAGAACTCACGGTAATTCCGCTGGGCAATGCGATTCTGGATGCGACGACGCTCCGCCAGGTCCGAAATCTTAGTCCAGTCCTCGTTGGGGTTGGCATTAGGACTAAAGGCACTGCTAGTGCCGTGGTTCGAGGAGCGACGAGAGGAGTAGTAGTTGGAAGAACGATTCATAGTGGGCATTCAAGTGTTAATGACTGGGGGGGACTGATATTAGAAAGAGATGGGGATCGATATATATAGATGTAGTTGTAGATAGAGTCACCTGACTAGGTATGAAGATGAAGCTGAAGAATAAAGATGGAGATCAATGATGAACCATTCCGAGACGACCGAAAGCCGCGTATTTATTAGCGGCTTGTTCGCTATGAGTCCATCTAGTCGTTATTCTAGACAAGGCAGTGCTGCCCTTCGCCCTCTTTGCCATAGCCATGTGGCTCCAAAAGGAAATCGGAGACGGTATTGAAAAGAACCGTATTATTGTATTTTTTTTTTTTTTTTTTTTTTTTTATTTTACCCTGCTTGATGGAGGGTTACACGGGCGTCCAGGCGTCCGGGTTTTCCGGTACATCCATACTTGTATATCACAATGATTGATTTCAAATCCATATTCATACATACGTATACAAGAATAGTTATTGTACACTAGCAATAGCAAATACTCCAACAGCCAGACATATAGACAGTTAGACATACTACGTACACAAGGTTGGGCCGACGTCATTCCTAATTGGACCAAGACACTCGGCTGTCCTACCTCTTATCAGTACATACATACATACTTGCATTTTCACCTGTATTACTCGTAAGGACCAGTAGTACCCCTGTATCGACCTCGTATAAAATCGGTGATCGTCGGACGTATAAGTCCGCTCTTAACCCCGAATGGCGTCACATAGGGCTGAAGTACCATTTGTGGGGTCATCATTGGCCAGTTACCCCAAAACCACTAGTCCCGATCTGGTATGGTGTTTGTTTGCCCTGGTCTTGCTACCAGTAGAATCAAGTCCCATGACTTCCTCGTCACTCGATGCCCAGAGCAAAAGTGCAACGGAATAATTGGCAGACAGAATTGGCATTCGAGCTTTGTGTAGGCTCTTGTTGGTTTTTGGTTTTGTCACGAAATGCTCCCGTGAATACGGAGGATATACGAAGTACATACTCCCTTAGCAGGGATGGGCCGACAAGAATGTGCTTATAGCTATGGTCTATACGGGAGTACGGGAAGTACGGGAAGCACTACTGTATATCGATCCTGCGACGTTCAATTCTTACCCTGGATGGGTAACAGATCTTCGCTCAGACGCATCAGCATTCTAGCAGTGCTTATCCAGAAACATATCGAAACATCCAACGGGCACTTATTTAGGGTCAATTCGTGCAGCTTCTTGATTTAGCAGCCAATCAGCATTCCGGTGCAGAGCCGCTTTGGAGCCTTATGCACAACAGAATGTGGATTGAATACATTCTGGTCCTTGACAGACAGACCATGACTGTGACAGGGTAACCAACAAAAGAGGCTTAGACCTGGAGAGCCCCATTGGCCCCAGCCTCGGGCTATCTTGGCATCTGATTCTGTGTCAATCATACTGCTATGCTGTTATATTCCCCAGACATTAGGCCTTACACTTGCATATTGTAGAAGAATGTAAAAGATAAGATGCTGAGATGCTACTATGAATATTCCCTGATGCCCTGGTTTGTCGATCATAATCCGTCATCCCTGTATTCTCTTATTCTTGGCCCCGAAAAACGAGAGAAAAAAAAAAAAAAAAAAATACCAGCACAGCCTGAGAGTTAAGTCATCCCGAACAGCCTTGTGTGCCAGGTATACTCAAATTTCTGAATGGAATCTCCATCACTTGACCAGAGTCCTCAAATTGTCCGCACTCACTCCGCACTCGCTTCGCATTGCCGCATGCAGCAGTATGGCAAAGCACAAGTTACACGTCCCGTCCGGGTTGACGAAGGAGACACTAAATCTTCCTTTCTACAACAGCGACCGCCGCGTCGGATCATCGGAGGCTATGTGCACGGTACTCATGTACGACATGCATCCTTTGCGTCGGGGCATTGTGAATCTAGCGTATGTCTGTGCTTCCCTTGCTCCGTGGTTGGGCCAGGCTTGGTGCGTCTTCCCGGTGACAACTTGCACCCTGTAAAGGGTGACTGGGCCACATGGCGGTGTTGGATCCTGGAGAGTCCCTGGGCTGTTTCAAGAATGGTTATTGTGGGAAAATATGCATGTTGATATGCTGACGACGGCTTTAATACCGACACTTCTGAATTCAGTGCTCACGCTAGATCGTAAGGAACAGATATTCCAAAAATATGCATTAGAAAAAAAAAAAAAAAAAGAAAGAAAGAAAACAAAGATGATAACCAGTTATGTTTTCTCCGTCATACCAAGCCCGTCGGAGCCAACAGATAGGGCAATTCTACAGAACATAACTGGCCAAATGTCAGCATCTACTCATCAATCTGAAACGACTTCCCCTCTCCCCCCAAAAAAAGAAAAAGTAAAGAAAGGAAAAATAGAACTTACCTCCAAGGATGCGCCTCATCGCCATACTGGATCCCTTCAATCCAGTTCTTCATGTTGAGCGCAATCTCTCCAGCCTCCTCCTCTGTCTTCAACCCACAGTCCACCAGTTGGCCCCGGTAGCTGATCGACCGCACCGGGCTAACGATCGCTGCTGTTCCCGATCCAAACACTTCCAATAACCTTCCTTCGGACGATGCCTCCGCAAGCTCGGACATCTTAATCTTGCGCTCAGACACCTTCCACCCCTTAGGAGTCAAACGTTCACGCGCCAGACCCAGAACAGAGTCGCGGGTAACTCCTTCGAGAATCGTTCCATCCAGAGGTGCCGTCACCAGCTCCTTCTGGCCCGTCTCTTTGTCCTTTAAGACCATGAAAAGGTTCATGGTTCCCACTTCGGTCACGTACTCCTCCTCTCCAAAAAGCCATAGGTTCTGCTGGAACCCGCGTGACGCTGCGTTCAGTTGTGGCACCACACATGGTGCATAGTTGGCACCCAGCTTCTTATCACCAACACCACCGGGCCATGCGCGCACTGCATAGTCGGTTGCTTCCAGAGAGATGGCCTTGAAGCCCGTGGCGTAGTACGGTCCAACAGGACTAGCGATCACAAATAGAAGTGCAGAGCCCGGGGGCCCAACACCAAGAGTGTTTTGCGTGCCGATCATCGTGGGACGAAGGTACAACGAATATCCGCGGGAGCTGCAGACCAGTCAGCCATAGCCTCTCAAAGCAATGTGCAAAGGTTCCAACAAACTTGGGAATAAAGCGGCTGTCTAATTTCACAAATTCCCCGATCAACTTGGTGAGAGCTTCACCGTCAACAGTCGGCAGAGCAATCCGCGACGAGGACTTGTTTAAACGCTCCATGTTTTTGTTCGGACGGAACAACCGAATCTCACCATTGCTGTCCTTGTAGGCTTTCATTCCTTCGAAGCATTCGAATGCATAATGGAGGACACAGGCCGATGGGTCGAGGCTGAGGTTCTGGTACGGAACGATACGGGGCGTATCCCAACCCGATTCAGCGTTCCATTCAATGGAAAGCATATGATCTAGGAAGTCATTGTGTATCAGCATACAAACAGCCCACTCCGATGCGCGATTATCTCTCTTGAACTGTCCACGTACCAGTGAAGGTCTTCCCGAACACCAAATCCTTCGGAGAGGTGATTTCCTTGGGGGTGCTGGTTTTGGTCACAGAGAGCTTCGAGGCATCAAGGGCAGCCAGTTGAGAAGCAGCAGTGCTGTATGATCTCTGCCATAGCCGAGTTGCCGTAGGAGTCTGGAAAGGAAGAGCACGAGACACCGGGAAACCGTTCAAGACCTTGCGACAGGCCAAGCGATGGAAGGACTTCATAGCTGCAATCTAAATGGACGTGAGCAACTGTAACTCTCAATTCGTCGAGGGAATTCAATCACCTTTTCGTAGTAAGTGACGAGAAGAACAAAAAAAGTACAATTCGTTTTCCACCGTTTGGATGACTCTTCGGCGCTGACAAAGGCCTATGTATCGAGTGGAATATTTCCCCGGAGAGAAGACCTCTCGGGCCGATCGCCGACGTCGGAGTCTGGCAGCGGGTAAAGGCGGAATTAGGTTAATACGGCTATCCCAAAAAAGAAAAGGCCATCTGCACGTGACTGATAGAGCTTCCAGAAGGGGTATCTTATCGTACAGTTTCTTATTGGTCGATACATTACCCCTTTCACGTGACAGTCATGCCAGCGGACATCATTGAGCGCGACTCAGTGTCGATTACGGAGAGATTAATGAACACTCGGTGGGTTTTGACGATTTTGTTTAATATCTGTTATATTCTTCGTTTTTAACTTCCTTCGATCATTTATGTGAATTTTTAATCTTACCTCTTTTTCTTTTCGTATTCTTTGCATACCTATTGTTCCCTCCGTTGGCGCAGCATACACATCCTTGGTGTTGCATGCATGGTTATTCTCAACACTTCCAATAACACTTTTGGAGGACCCCGGAGATTATTCGTTGAAAGAACAAATTGGAAATGTTTTCGTCCTTCAAATCCAACATATCCTCCAACTACCAGATCTCTCCGCATCCGGTTGTGATCTCAGGTCCATGGAGAGTCCATGATGGAAAGAGAAAGTCAACAGGCACAACAGCATCTGTGTTCATTTTTGACAAGAAGTTCCTTGAACCTCGAGCTGGTGCATTTGGGAAATCGTCCAGTTCCTCCACCAAAAAGCTGCAGGAGGAGGTTATCGAGCGACTAAAGCGAGAAGCTAGCAGTCTCGCACGTCTTAGACATCCGTCCGTTCTACAGGTTCTCGAGCCGGTAGAGGAGACGCGCAATGGTGGTCTGATGTTTGCTACTGAGCATGTCACGGCGTCTCTTGGTGGGTTATTACGGCAGAAGGATGAACAAGAAAGGGTGAGCTCCCGCACCAGCCGTTACACGTCCGAGAGACCGGACGGAAGCAGAGGACGGAGGGAGCTTGAAATCGACGAACTTGAAGTTCAAAAGGGTCTTTTGCAAGTGGCTAAGGGCCTTGAGTTTCTGCACGAATCAGCGGGCTTGGTTCATGGAAATCTGAATCCCGAAGCAATATTCATCAACGCGAAGTCTGACTGGAAGATCTCTGGCTTGGGCTTCGCTGGTCCTCCTGATTCGACAGAGACTCGCTCTTCTCTTCCACCATTGGCACTTTCCGAGGTCCTATACCATGACCCTCGTCTGCCTGCGTCGGTCCAGCTCGATCTGGATTACACCTCTCCTGACTTTGCCATGGATTCTAACGTTTCTTCCGCCGCGGATCTATTTTCTCTGGGATTGATAATTGTTGCCATCTATAACTCTCCCCATGTTTCTCCAATCGAGTCGCATTCGAACTTATCTACTTATAAAAAGCTTCTCAGCTCGCCATCATCAACCCCCTCGCAGTCGAACAACTTCCTGGCTTCCGGAGTGGTCCCAAAGGATCTCGTTTCCCATCTTCTTCCCAGGTTGATCACAAGAAGGCCAGCCCAGCGTTTAAACGCACGGGAATTCCAGCAATCTCAGTATTTTGACAACATTCTGGTATCAACGATTCGCTTCTTGGAGTCGCTGCCAGCCAAGAACCCAAATGAAAAATCCCAATTCATGCGTGGACTACAACGGGTGCTGCCTGAATTTCCAGTCTCGGTTTTGGAGAGGAAGATCTTGGGTGCTTTACTGGAGGAACTGAAAGATCACGACCTTCTGCAACTGATCCTACAGAACATCTTTGGGATCTTGCAGCGGATTCCGAGTGCGCGTCGTATATTCCCTGAAAGGGTGATTCCACGTTTGAAAGAAATCTTTCCGGCAGGATCTAGCAAAGGCCAGGAGCGTGATTCGAAACGAGATGCGGGACTTATGGTTGTGCTTGAAAACATGAAAGTGATTTCTGAGAATTGCTCTGGCATGGAGTTCAAGGATGGTTGGTCTCCCTTCTTGCCTTCAGTTACAAAATGTGCGACTAACATTCAATCTCTCAGACATACTGCCTTTGATCCGACTCGGTATGGACTCGCCTACTCATTCTTTGGCGGACATTGCAATCAAATGCTTGCCCGTGGTGCTCCCAGTTCTTGATTTTAGTACTGTGAAAAATGAGGTTTTCCCTCCGATTGCAACGACTTTCAGCCGGACAAGCAGTCTTGCCATCAAAGTTCGCTGCTTGGATGCGTTCGCTGTGCTTTGTGGGGGCTCTGTTGATGCAGAGCCAGAACTCGAAGATGACCTTTCAGGTGTGACTACGACCAAGCAATCCAAGCCCATCAAGTCTTCAATCCTTGACAAATACACCATACAAGAAAAGCTTGTTCCATCACTGAAGGCCATCAAAACCAAAGAGCCCGCTGTGATGATGGCTGCATTGAACGTGTTTAGGCAGGTTGGCATCGTTGCTGACACGGATTTCCTTGCCTTGGAGGTGCTCCCCATTCTCTGGAACTTTTCACTGGGACCACTGCTTGGTATTCGCCAGTTTGAGCAGTTTATGACGCAGATTAAAAATATTTCCGCCAAGATTGAGCGTGAGCAGAGGAAGAAATTGCAAGAGCTATCGTCAGGAGACACTAGCGGTTTCAGAAACGGCACTAAGAGTCCTTCCGTAGCTACTCTTGATCAAGGTGACATGAATGTCAACTTTGAGCGTCTCGTCCTTGGAAAAGGCGCTACGCCATCAGATGCAGACATCGATGCCTGGGACACTATGGACTCTGGGCCAACGCCTCAGACTTCGGGCCCCGCAGCATCGCCCGCCTTTTCATGGTCGACATCAAATGCACCTGTGCCAGTTAGCAGGGGAAGCACTCCATCCGCACAGTCTAACCCCAATTTCCGCTCTGTTACTCCTGATTACAACATAAGTTCATTCCCATCACTCGAACCTGTTCCGCGCCAAGTGTCTCCCATGACGCAGGGGTTTCCAGCTTTGCAGCCGTCGCCGTCAGGCTCGTGGAGCTCTTCAACAAGTCAACGCAATGTCCAGGGGAATACAGCTGGCCCATCACTGGCAGCTCTTGCCAGCGTGAAGTCGGCATCTTCTACTGCTACCACTCCTACCTCATTTGGTCAACCCAAGCAATCCAATTATCCCGCGTTCTCCATTCCTCCGCCTCCTGCATCGGGTTCCATGCCACCACAACCATCCGCATTTAGCGGAATTTCTAATGTTGCAAAACCCCCATCCTTGGGTGCCAACGTGATGCAGAATCCGTTGTCGAATGCCCATACCTTCCAGCCAGCCAACACGCAGAAACAAGGTCTGGACAAATATGAGAGCTTAATATGATATTCTTCCTTCGTTGTCTTGTTTGAATACCCTTACTTTAGCCCATTGCTGCATTTGCTTGTATATACATAGATTGGGGTTTGGAGAGTATACCAAAAGCGTCACAAGATAATTCACATAATTACTTACCCTTCCACCATGACTGTTCTATTCTAGTGGAGCAATCTCCACAATTCGACCTGCGGAACATAAATCACATAAGCAGAGTCATAACTTGGATTAATCTCGGTCTCCAGCCAGACAAAGAGCTGCTGCTTAACTTGTTGCAGCAGTTGTTGTCACCATCAGCTCATATGCGCCTTTCTCGAGGCCTGGCGACGCGCTGTTGGCCGTCGGAACATCGTTTCCTCCACCGCCCCTCCGTATCCTTCCTGCCCCTCAATCGTCATCACTCGCCGCATCACCGTCCTCTTCCGTTCCCTCGTACTTCGACTGTGTCTTCTGTTCTCCCCTCGCGCTCCAATTTCTCAACACAAGCTTCACTCCGCATTTCAGTAACCACGATGGATGAGAGCATCAAGCAGCACTATCTGGCAGATTCGCCGCCTACGGTGGTCAGGTTGGAGGTCAAACAGCACTTTGACAAGCTCCAGGATCCCAAGTTGAGGAAATACGCCCATTACATTAGCAGGTTCGTCGTTGTTCTCCTTGTCCTTTGTGAATATCACTGACATTGACTTTGCGACGCAATTCTAGGGCTGCTTTCGAAGGAATCCGAATTACCCTCCGTCAAGTCTCTCCCGAATCCGAACCGATCTACGACCTCATACTTTCCCTTCACCGTGCCTGCAACGGGGACTGGGCCAGCCTCGCCAAGAAGACAAATGTCAGCTCGGAACACCTTCGTTTCTTCTTGGAATATTCTGTTCAATTTCTTGGTAACTGCGGTAACTACAAGGGCTTCGGTGATTCCAAGTTCATTCCACGACTGCCACCTTCTGCATTGGAAGCCCTGGCCTCAGCTACCCCGGAAAGTAAGGCAGCATTCGAGAATGCTAGCAAGAGTGGGGGTGGGATTTATGAGACGCAACAATCCCTTATGCACCTCGGTTACCCTGGTGCCGGCCACATGACTACCTACTACCCCGAGTCGCCCAACATCAGCCAGGATGAGATTTCAGCCATTGGTGACCTCATGGAACAGAAAGGCTTGCCGTTGGAAAACACAAGACTCAAGAAGACCGCCTCGGGAGATTTCGAGCTCTTGATTGCATCTGGCGTCTCGTCGCCCCCCTCGCGGGACCGGGACCTCGGAGAGATCGAGACGTTTGATCTCGATGGAAAGCTGAAGGGGAGGAAGCTTAGTCTTGTCTTTGGAGATCACAAGGAGGAAATGGCCAAGATCGCCCACTCCATAAAGCAGGCGAGCTTACATGCTGCAAACGACAACCAAAAGAAGATGCTCGACGCTTATGCTTTGTCGTTCGGTGCTGGCTCCATCGAGGCATTCAAGGAATCTCAGCGAATATGGGTCAAGGACCAGAAGCCAGCACTGGAAACGAACATCGGATTTGTCGAGACCTATAGAGATCCCCACGGTGTCAGAGGTGAATGGGAAGGATTCATCGCTCTAGTATGATCATTTGCTGTTCTTTTGGTGCTTGGATAGCTATATGCTGACTATTTGCAGGTCAACCTGGAACGCACACGGGCTTTTGGACAGCTCGTAGATAACGCTGAAGCAATGATTCCCAAGCTTCCTTGGGGCGATGAATTCGAAAAGGACACGTTCCTTAGCCCTGACTTCACATCTCTTGAGGTCTTAAGCTTCCAGTCATCCGGTATCCCAGCTGGTATTAACTTGCCTAACTACGACGACATTCGCCAGAACCTGGGATTCAAGAACGTTTCCCTTGGTAACGTTCTGAGTGCCAAGGCTCCGAATGAGCCCGTTCCGTTCATTTCCGAAAGGGATTTGGATGTGTACCGCAGATGCCGGGACCCAGCCTTCGAGGTGCAGGTGGGTATCCACGAGCTTCTCGGCCATGGAACTGGCAAGCTGCTGCAGGAGACCGCTCCAGGCGAATATAACTTCGATATCTCGAACCCGCCTGTGAGCCCTGTCGACGGCAAGCCCATCTCAACTTGGTACAAGCCAGGTCAGACATGGAGCTCCGTGTTTGGTGCCATTGCTTCTTCTTATGAAGAATGCCGCGCGGAGTGCGTTGCTATGGCTCTTGGTTGTGACTTTGGTATTCTCAAGATCTTTGGTTTTGGCGATGGCAAGGAAGATCTTTCCAACGAGGCCGGCGATGTGTTGTTCGCGGCCTATCTACAGATGGCACGTGCTGGTCTGGTTGCCTTGGAATTCTGGGACCCCAAAACGCACAAGTGGGGACAGGCTCACATGCAGGCTCGTTACAGTATTCTGCGGACATTCCTTGACGCAGGAGACGACTTTGTGAAGCTCGTGTACAACAAGGAAGACTTGTCAGATCTCGAAATCCACTTGGACCGGTCCAAGATCCTAACCCATGGCCGTCCTGCTGTGGAGAAGTACCTGCAGAAACTGCATGTCTACAAAAGTACGGCCGACGTCGAAGCAGGTAAGAAGTTGTACGACGATATCACCTCCGTGAATGAGTGGTGGGGAACCAAGGTTCGCGACGTTGTTCTTAAGAACAAGGTGCCCCGCAAGGTCTTTGTCCAGGGTAACACGGTTTTGAACGGCGAGGAAGTGACCCTAAAGGAGTATGAACCTACGCTCGAGGGCATGATCCAGAGCTACGTGGAGCGCGACGTTTAGTCGGTTGGCTATTTCTTTGACATCACCTCAAGGGGTTTTTATGATACGTATGCATTAAGTCAAAATATACCACGAATGCACGCAGTGTGCATAGTACGGTGCATTTTCGGTATCACTACAGAGCTCTATATAGGGATTCTTGCTTGTAAACTCGGTATGAAACGATTAAGTCGTACAAAACAACCATGCGATACTGAGTCATGTGACCAATATTGATTTTTGTCAGGGCATAATCAAGATAACTCTACGTATTTATTGTCTAATATTCTATAGAGTTTCAGAAAATTTAGTAAAAAGTATTCCAATGGTGATTGTGCTTGGCTATGATCAATTGCCGCCGAGTTCATTTGTATCTTCACCTCCCCCCTCATCTTTAGGCGCTTCCCACCTCTCCTCCCGCCATCTGTCTCCGTGGTGCATCTGAATTCCGACAATTAATCCTCGTGAAAACGCTCCATTGTGTCACTTTAAACTAATTTCCTGCATTTGCATCTATGTTCGAGTCCCGGTAAAAAAGAAAGAGAAAGAAGAAAAAGCTAGTTGACGGCTCGTGTGCGTCTGGACCGTCAAAACTGGGGGCAGTTCTGGGTCGATCACCCTCAGATCAACCGGGAACCAACTCTCAATCGGATCCCTTCATCCTATTTCTCATAACTTAACTACCATCATCACTTTCTTCCTCTTTCATTATCACACATCCAGAGCCTGTCGCCTTCAATTGTGCGGTCGACTTCCACCACCTTGTCGTGGCAATCAAGTTCTCCTGGCTCGCCTACCACGGCGCGGCCGCCTCATCTCACGCACTCCCTAGTGGAGGAAGCAGAGGGCGACGACGATTTCTATACTGCTCCTCCGCCCCATTCCCCGTGCTCGGAAGCATCCTCGTCTAGCTCTTTCTCCTTCCCATCCAATCCGCCGCCTTTCTCTTCGCTCGTTTTCGATTCCCCCTCGGTTCCCGATCTCAACCGCTCCACGGTTGCTGTTACCCAACCCGAGTCGGCTTTATCACCGTCGAATACTTCTTTTTATCCTGCTTCTCCTCCCCCTCCCCTTTCTCCGCCACCTCCTCCTTCGCCGTTTGTCGAAGAATCGTGCGAGTCGGAACCGTCCTCGTCTATTGTCGCGGATACCAAAGCGTCGTTCTCTCAGGAGCCGAAAGGAGAAGCGTCCGGAAAATCTTCCGCGGACGACGAGCCACCTCCGCCTTATACAGAAGGATACAGTCCCCTTGAATCGTTTACCTACGTGATGGCTGCGGCCGGAGGCGCGTCGAGTATTATTACTCAAGTCCAGCAGGCTGGAGGACCGCCAATTAATACTCTCGGAGGTATGAATATGAAACAAACTCCTGAGGATCATTGTTGCGATGATCCGAAAGACGCAAGATCTCAATGGAGGAATTCTTTAGTAAAGGGATCGACGGATTGCTAACTGCCCGTGTTTACAGATATTGGTGCAAATGAGAATATCACGCTTGAGCTCAGGTAAGGATAGCGCTTTGGGATTGTTCTTACGGGTGATTCTAACCTATGATCTAGGGGAACGAGATTCACCCTCTCTCGTGATGAACTGTTGACTTTGCCGGAATTTGTTCTTCTGTCGCTCTTTCCAAATGGTCTTCTCCCCGATGGACATATGGGCACGTTCCACGAAGGCGACATCTACCCAGTCGACGTAAGTGGCATACATATTGTTACTGCAGTGTGACTGGCTTGCTGATATCGCCTTTTTTTTTTTTTTTTTTTTTTCTAGTATGACCCAGCTTCACTACAATACATGTTGGACTTTTTCCGTTCTGTCGCCCAATCAATTCCGTCCTCCTCACCTTCTGAATCCACGTCGCCAGATGCGGATGTTTCGTCCGACTCTATGCTAGGATCTGCCAGAGATGCGCTCCAGGACCGTGCTGGAATCATTGTGCTGCGCGAAGACCTCGACTTTTACGTGATTCCTCCACGGGCCGACATCGACCACACGGAAATGATTGAAGTTAAGCGAGCTGCTGCACAAACTCTTCTCAAACAAGACGGGATTTTTTCCGGTCTGAAGAAGAGTGATGAGGTTGGTTCCACGGAACAACACTTGATTGAGATGTTGACCGCAGGGTAAGTTCAACAGGACATCTTGGGACACTGTACGTTGAATATAGCTAAATGTTTCTATAGTGGATTCAATCGTGATGACCATTGGGGACACCGTGCACCAGAGCCTCACAAGGCTGTCATATGCAGTCTTGCACTGGCTAAGCTCCGGACCGACATCAGAGGCGACCTATCTAACAACAGTGCGATTGGAATGGCGCAAAAGCTCCTTCTTTTTTGGAGAAAACCAGCCCGTAGATGCTGGTGGGAGGGCATCGAGCTCGACGAAGTGGAAGGTGTTGAGGGGAAGGTCAAGGTTTGGATCCGTAGAGTGTGGACTCTTGAAATGGTATGTCTTGAACCCTCCTGTCCTCGTCGTATAAACTAACGCTTTTTGCAGAGTGTGATTGGACTTCGGTAGCCAGTTTAGTCTCGTTTTTTTTTTTTTTCCTTCTTTTTTCCCGTTTGTCTTTTGTTGCACACCCGATCATTGTTATCATCTATTATTCCCTATTTGCGCATATTATAATCACCCCCGTGACTCTTTACTTTCTCCTGAGCGCTTGTTCGAGTCGGTCTTTTCTACGGAGTTGACGATATCCCTTGCACTTTATTTTTTCAACTTTCTTCAAGACTTACTGTCAGACAGGAGACACCAGGATTGGCGTATAAAATTTTGTGTGTTTAATTCTTTCATAGTCGTTATTAGTTAACAGGAAGCATGCATTGGCTTGTAATTATTACCTTCATTTTCTGGATTTGATGGTATTTTGCCCAGTTGTTCCAAATCAACTCTTAAAAAGTACATCGGGTTGTCGTTAGGATACCACTGCACGTGATTAACCCCCAAATTGGTTTAGCGTGGGCCATGGCTGGGAATACGCGACAAGCCGCAGGCGGAGGAGCTTCATTCCAGCGCGATCACCATCCGAGAAGCTCTGTTGGGTGTTGTTGTCCTGCATCGGTTAAAACCAGGCTCTCCCTTTATTCGACTTTTTGCCTCGATTGCGGGAGCGCGTATTGATTGATATCTTTTGGCACGCTCGTTCCGCGCCGCTTGTGCCGGGAAAGCAAATTCCTTCCTCCCTTCCACGCCCGCGAATTTCGAACCGTTGGCCTCGCAGGAGTAGGATAGTAAAAATAGGCCTAAAAACGGGAATAACAAATTGCCAGTCGCACTATCGAGAAATCCCAACCGCAAACCTGAGAGAGGATCACAGAAGGGACATGCTTCTACTATCAGCCTCGACATAGATACAGTCAGCCCTTCCACCATGTCCCCTCTCAGAGGCTACATCACGTCGTACCCTCCACGGGTGCGCCATTATGGGAACGCACTTCTCACGCCTGTCATACCGCAGACCCAAGTCGGGCCGACGCCGCGCACGACCAAGCGAGGGACAACCGCGATCAACTACGCGGAGGACGGGTTTGACGATGACTTTGAGGAGGAAGAGGGACGGCGACCTACCGGATTGAGGAGTTTGAGGAGGGAGGAATCGATGACGGAGAAGCTGCCAATTTCAGACAAGTTGGGAAAAGAGGTTCATGCTCCTGTTGAAGTTCAAGGGGTCTTTCGCGATTGGATGATCAAGCGGATGTTGCGACCTGCGTATGTTCACTTTCCCAGTGGGATTGTTTTGTTTGCTTGGTTCTTGCTGTCGCGCTGTTTTCTTCTCATGCTGATTGTTTGATAGCTGCGCAGATCAGCTACAAATCCAGGCGCAACTACCTCTCACGCTCATTCCGATTCGAATTGACCTCGAAGTCCCGGCGCATCAGCCTTTGGAACCATTTCCTTTACCACGAGGAATTGTGGACCCTGCAATAAACCCGACGCTGCCCGGGTATAGACGACCAGACCCATTGCCCGCGTTTCGGATCAAAGATACTTTCCTCTGGAACCTCCATGAAGCCCTTGCGACTCCCGAAGAATTTGCAGTCGGTTTTGTGCGCGATCTCGACCTACCCAACCCCCAAGGCATGACGTTGGCTATCAGCAACCAAATACGGCAACAATTAGAGGAGTATGCCGGTGTTGCTCTACACCCTTTATTCCAGAGTACACAAATTCAGCCTCCCGCTCCGCAAATCGGCCAGTCGCGCGATGTGTCTACAACACCGGCACCAACGAACCTTCCAGCGACGCCAGAGATCACAGCAACAAAGGAGCCATTGGTCAACGACAGTATCTTGAATCCAGATGATGCATACCGTTGCATGATCAACCTGAATATTAACTTGCAGAACAAGCTATATACGGACAAGTTCGAGTGGTCTCTCCTCCATCCCCCCGGAATGGCAGATGACTTCGCTAAAGTTACCTGCGCTGATCTGGGGCTGAACGGCGAATGGGTTGGCGCAATTGCACACGGCATCTACGAAGCCGTCCTTAAGTTAAAGAAAGAAGTCTGCGAAAGCGGCGGTCTCATCAGCGGCTACGGCAACGAGATCGATAACCAAGCCGCCAACGGCGCAGAGGCTGGTTGGCGCTATGACCCCGAAGGCCTCGGCGACGAGTGGGAACCCAAGGTCGAAACACTGTCCAAAGAGGAAATTGAACGGAGAGAAGGCGATCGCGAACGACAAATCCGACGTCTCCGACGAGAGACAGCTCGGTTCTCCTCCACCGCAGGTATAACGCCTGATGCATCACGACAAGGCAGTGGCTATTTCGATGTGGATGGTGAGACACCTCTGGGTCGGGGCGAGCGGAATAAACGCAAGAAGCGGTTCCGCAGTCTCAGTCCTTCTGGAAGGCCTGGTACACCTGGTGGGCGAGGCACTCCCGATACAGGCTCGGGAGCTGGTTATGGTGGAGGTGGTGGCACATTATCCGACTGGTTAGTACCTGTGAAAATGCAATCACCGTTGTATTGGCTGCTAACCAACTTCGTGCAGGGAACGACAGAATTGGCGGTGCAGCAACTGCATGGTATGGGGTACCGCTGTTTGGGCCGTACGAGATGGTCCCGCAGGCTCAAGGGTAAGCAACCCCTCCTTCTCCGATACGAGTTCTTGTCGGCTAACAGAATCCAGACCCTGTGCCACAATTGTGGTCTTTTGTACGAACGCGACAAGGTCGTTCCCGAATGGTCAAAAGACCTCCATCGCCATGACATCCCCGTTGGTCGGTAGAGGTCACCCCAGCTCTTTACTTGCTAATAGAACACCCTCAAAAGTACTGCAGCCGCGCGAGTCAGCTACGTTCATCAAACTCGAGCAGCAAAATGTGCCGGCATTGGCATGCGATGCCCTAAAGCTCGTCCCGTTGCCTTTGCAGATCCCTCTACCTTGTCACCATTATCATTACCAACCGTATCTCTTTGAATGTAGCCATGACCTTTTCTTCTTCTTCTTCTTCTTCTTCTTCTTCTATCTCTCTAATGAGCCCCTAACAGACAGGATTGGCGCATTTGACGGTTTTATTCTTTTTTCTTATCTTGTCACAGCATTACATATCATACATTGGAAGAGTTGGGAGGATGAATGTCAACGTTGGTTTCCTAGTGCACCTGGCTGCAAACCTCTTACTTTTTATCCAAAATTTATTATGAATTCAGATATCTTACTCGGCTTTATCAAGTTACGAATGATTGTCTTTGTATCGGTGGGCATCTGTTGTTCTTTTTTTTTTTTTTTTTTTTTTTAAAAAAAAAAAAAAAAAAAAAAAAAAGAATATAAGTTTCTCTGGTAGTCAATATCAACTGTCTTCGTTCACTTAATGTAGATACAAAGTTTTGCGCTACCAGCCTTACATTTCCTACGAACATAGTTCATCAATCTAGGTCAGGGAAGAGACAGTGCATACAACCTGGATAATCAACTACACTAAAGTCAATTCGCCATAACCTCTCGTCCCTCAGAGCCCAGAATTGAAGCGAAGTGTACGGGCCCGCCCATCGAAGCGCAACCCATTGAAATGATGGTGCTACCAGACCTATTGCATGGTAGTAAGAGCAACGTTGGTCAGGACGGAGCTACAATAGAATAGATAAACATATATGATAGATGTGCCCAAGGCAGAGTTATGAAAGCCATAGAACAATACAAGCACTATCAGGATGTGTTAGGCTGTTGGTTGAAAGTCGAACCAAGCTAATGTTTTTTTAGTCTAAGACGACATGATATGTTTTGTTGTTGGAAATTGCAGCCGGATAAGGAAGATAAGAGACGCGACCTTCTTATTATCACTATCGAGAATAGGAATCTTTTTCGGTTGCTATTTTTATGGCAAAACCAGTATACTCCTGGTAAGTGTATCTTAAGTCTTCTTTCATGGTGCCTTCCCAAAAGGGCTGGCGGGGACTCACTCTCACCTGGGCTCTTAAATAGAGCCCGAAGTCCTCGTATTTCTTCTTTAAAACCCTCATGCAGTCATATATTGTGTCTAATTTCTTCTTCATGGCTAACTAGGGGCTTGAATTTACAAGGCTGGTGCTGATCACTTAGTTGGTTTTCCGAGTGCGCCTAATACCAGAGTCGACTACTACCATATGAGCAAAATGACTGCTTTGAAGTCTAGATTGGCCGCTGATAGGGCCGCCTTTGAGAATTTGTTAGCATCGAAAAGCCGACCACCGCGATCGAAGACTAAGATGGAACGGGGCTTCGGAAAAAGCTCTTGCATACATCACGAGTCTTGACATGCTCCTAGACAATAAAACGTCTAATGTGCTTGGTAGCAAGAACGAGAACGGGTGAGGTTAGTCGGTATTAAAATAAGCTCACAATTTCCCACAGCCCTGATTGACAGTTCTAACCAATCCTTCAGGTGGGCCTGCCCAGATTTCATGCCTAAACCGACACTCACTCCAGTGTGGACTTGGCCTCGAATTTGACGTTCGTACTGGGGTCGTCTGTGCTAAAGCCAGCAAGACAATTCTCCACTCTGCTTCTTCGAATGTCTTTTTCACCTGGTTTGAGCAAATTGCATCAGAAGCATCTTCATCGTCACTCAAACTCTCTGGAACAACCGAGGGTGGTAAGTGTTACCCACTAATACTGAGAAGCATCCCTTTTAACGACCAAGAAGTGACAGCACTCCCAGACACAGGAAGCGTTAAGTACCTTGGCGCATCTCTTGTCGCCTCTGCAGATGATATCGAAATCGCCTCAGAGGTTGGCTTTGGCCAATCACTGAAAACTCTTTTTCATGTCGCCGATGAGTACCTGAGCGCAGGGTTTGTGAATGTCGGAGAGACCACAAATAAATGCATGCACAAGACTCTTGTGGCGGTTATCGATTAACATAGAAGCCAGGACGTTGCCATCGTGGGAAAGCTTTCAACCGAGCTGTACATATGGTCTTGTAAGCGAAGGCATGCGCCCCTCAACCGACCTTGACATTCAAATGTGTCATTGGTATCAAGAGATCCCCTGGCACGTTAAAACTCTGTGATGAAGAATGATACAATGCTTCCCTTACCAAAGACGGCGAGTTAGATATGTTCAACAAAATGGTTGCCTTTCCATTTGACAAGCTCGAGGAGAATTTTTATGAGACTTTGGACAGACAGGAGATTGATCGGGTGAAGAATTTGGTCTATGTGCCTTGAAAAGGGTTGCACAATCTTCACCAACATCTCCGTCTCGCTTTCCTATCAGTTCGCTTATTGCTTACCGGACGTTTTCTGTCGAAGCCAGAATAAATTGAGAACTACGTTTGCTGCCTATACCACTGTACTAAATATTGAAGAAAGAAAAAGTTTTATTCTTCTCAAGCAGTAACTATGTTGTCAAATGGCATCTTTCCTCAGCCTTGCGTCTCCTCGCATTATTTGGAACACATTCCCAAGGATCTACCCATTCGCGACATAATTTCGGATGAGTTCGAGTATGGAATATTTCGTACGTCTATGGTTATTTTATATTCCTCTAGGAAACATCTCAGGATCTAAATAATATTGCCACTTATATCTAGTACTACACCTCCGCTAGTCACCAAAGTAACCTTGAACTATGCAGCTCTGCAGCGTGATTGAAGCTACACTGGAGTCTGTACGTACAGTGAAGGAAACAAAAGACGTGGGGATGTTGGGTTTGACACACGGCATATCGAATTTCTGGTGATAAGCAACAACATGAAGTAAAGAACAGAACTGTGACCATGAAACCTTACAATCCTCGGTCTTGATGGAAGCCATTAAACGAAGTCCTTATGGGTTGAGAAGACGAAACTTGCAAAGCATGAAGCTTGAGCAGCACAACAGATGAAGAAGCACGAGATAAAGTCAAGAGTTGGCAAACAGGGAACGAGCAGATACGGCTTGAGAACAGTAAGAAAGAAGTGAGCAGATGAAAAAGTAGTTATTGTTATTCCACTAATTTAGTATGAAGAAATGCCAAGGTAGGTACATTCTAAATTACAAAATGGCAATGTGGTATCAATATATTAAGTCGCCACAGATAGTAGACTCTCGGCCAAAGGGCGCCATTGTAGCCTTCTCATCCCTTTGAACATGAGACAGCGTAGTGGTATCGAGGTAGTATGCAAAACGAACATGTCAGATCATTTCGCACGCAACGATGGCGAGTACTCCTTCAACTTGGGCATATTTTCAACAGGCTCCTATACCAAGTCTCAAGTTAAACAAATGAATTAAAGCAAAGTGATGGAAGCAAAATGAGAGCTTACCGATTGAGCCCGCCTCTTTCTCTTCATTCTCGATCCAACCTCATCACCATCATGGCTCGACCCATCTCTCTTTGCCCTAGGCAGTATACGACACGCACCCCCACCAGCCCCAGCGAAAATCATATTCCTACTCCCCTCAACCTTCATTCCCGTATTTATATTGATCTCAATCGGCTCTTTCCCATCTACCCCTGAGGAAGGTAAATATTGCGACTCTCGCAGCGCTGCGATAATCGACGTCGCTATTTCGGTCACCCTACTTTGTCGATGTTTCTGTGCTGCTTGTAACATAGATGTTGCTGTCAGAGAGGATGCTGCTGATGATGTCGGCGCAGATGGAGACCCGGAGGTCATGATTATTGTGTTGTTATTGCCTTGCACACTGATAGATGCGTCGATGTTAATTGTAATCGGAGTTGGGTTAGTGTTGTCCCAGGTGTCTTCATCGTCGGTATTTGTGTCTATTTCGTTGTCGGGATAGATGACTTCAGTGACTGAGTTGTGTTGCTGGTTTGTGGTATATGGAGGAGGAGGGGAGACCAGAGGTTTTTGGTTTTGCATGCTGGCTGTCACTTCTCCAAGCTTGATATAGTGATGGAGTAGGGAATCTGATGGAGGAAGCATATTCAAGATAGAGGACTATAGCAAGGTAAGTATGGTGTCACAGTGGTAGAAATAGATATTGGTTATTAGAGGAAATAATCAGAAGGACAGGTCTGAATGTAGAAAGAGCGAATTGTGCAAGGATTGGGGTTCATCCTGCAATATATAAGCTATCCAGAGGGCCATCATGCAGAACAGCCATTTGACGACAATAGTACACTATTTCCAATGAAATGAATAAACTTCCTCAGTCATTGAGAAACAGCAGGAGGAGGACCATCAATAACCGCTAACAATAGCACAATACCCTAAAATGACTTCCCAAGTACCAGCCGACCGGTTTATCCCACGCAGTCATTGGCCTATAAACGAGGGAAAGCAATAAAAGGGGACAAATAGCTCAGCAAACCAGCAGATTACTTCTCAATAGCACCAACCAATGGAATGTGCGCCGATTGTCGTTTCTATTGAGTCTTCATATTGTTCTTTTCCGTCAATGGGCTGAATAGGGTCATGTGACTTTGACCAGTACGGCATCACGAGTTATAAGTGAAGGATAACATGATATTTCCTCAAAAGGTTACCTGACTTGATTGACATTGTTCCCATGCTGCTAAAATGGGGGAGATCAAGATGCGATGCCACCAATAAAAAAAATACATGATTAAGTCGCCGGCTGACCTCCCCAATATGCTCGCTCTAATTATACAAACGATCCCAAGATACGCATGCTAAGAAGAATTTCACCGCTTTCCAAAAAAAAAAAAAAAAAAAAAAAGCTAGAAAGTCGGGTATCCAATCTCATATCAGTTAAGCCCAGCGATCGCCGAGGTTCCACCCTTCATAGAGGGAGTTGCCATCCCCTCGTCCGTCCAAAAAATCAGTATGGAGGTCGTCTTTGCGCGCCTCTCCCTCCGCAGGCGCCGTGGGCTGGGGCTGGGTTGTACTAGTAAAATCGTACTGCATGTTCAGTCCTGATTGAAGAGAAGCATCATTGAGTTAGGACTGTTGTGGATGCACGAGCGGGTTGCTGTGTTTCACGACAAGATGTTTGAATTTCTTGCCTAATCGAACTCACTGGTACTATTTGGAGTAATGTGTGCATTTTCATCCCGACTTGCTGGTCTTAGTGTCTGTTGCTGCTTGTTATCTTGCGGATAGTATTTGCCTCCGGGATGTAAAGACTGCGTAGTCTGAACACTCATTAGCTGGGACAGGAGCCAGTATTGATAGATAAATATATACCGCGTCTACACCGCGCCACCCGAAATAGGAAAATCACGGATTAGTACTGACTTCGCGAAATTCATCTCCCTCAATCTGAACCTCTCGGTCCCGAATGCGACGCATTAAGGCAAGAAAATTGCTTTGTTGGAATTTCTCATTTGTCTCGTGGCTAACACTGTGCAACAACTGTCCCGCCGTTCGGGCAAGCTCATCTGCATCATTCGATCGTTCTTGCGTATTTTCTTTAGGGGCAATCATGTCCGACCCTATCCTGATTTCTTCATGGGTTTCTGGTTGAACAGTGGCGTCGAATTGAGCGGGTTCGTTGACAATCTCGGCATGTGTCTGTGCGGCAGTGGTTTCTTCCAGTTCCATATTGGCTTTGGCTTGTTCAAACGCCGCCTCAAATGCCGACTCATCAAAAGTATTTGCTTGTGGCTGTTGACTTTCCACTGTCTCCCGAGTCTGGAAGGTATTCATCTGGGCGCCATTCAAAGAATAGTTTTGCGCAAAAGATGGTTGAAACCCGTATCTGTAGGGCTGATGGTGCTGCGGGCCGGGGGCCTGCTGCTGTTGAGGTTGATGCGGTTGTTGCTGGGCCATAAATTCATTTTGCCATCCTTGTTGCGGTGCCATCGGAGCGGTAGATGGGCCAGGTTGCTGGTGAATTGGATGTGAAGGTCCCGAGATCTGTAACCGTTGGAAGTCTGACGCCCAGTGAGGAGTTTCCATATGGCCGGGCATTGGATGATAAGGAACAGGAGCCGCGAAGTGACCTGCATGGTGTAGTTCGGGCGCTGGTGGTCCTGCGATGCTGGATTCAAACGCAGCAAATTCAGGATCTGAGGATGCTTCATTTCCGTTTTGCGATCGGAAGCCCTACGTAGTTGAATCTTAGTCAAGGCTCTGTGATGATCAAAACTCTCCTAGGTAGACTCACATGAGATTGCGGTTGCCGCGAGATCAATCTATCCTGTTGAAGCGTCCTGTCAACGGACGCATGCTTCTGGAAATTCTGAAGCGCATTTGACGGTCCGCAAAGAGCGTCACTCATGATGCCGGTAAACCAAGGAGAAGCTGCGACCGGACTATGCGGAGAAACGGTAAAGGCGTTGCGGGGCGTATAGATCGCGCTGCAGTAGGAAGAAGAGAGTTGCGAAGAGGATCAGTTTCGTCGACGAGAAGCGCAATAGCGAAATGAAGAGATATACAAGTATAAGAAGAGAAATGGACAGCAGCAACGGTAAAATGAGGAGGCGTGGGCGTGTTCAAAGCCCGAGCCGAGGTAGGCATCACGTGGATGGTTACCGAATGTGATGACTAAGTGCATAAGCCGATCAACGATAAGATAAGATCGGCTGCGGCTCTGCCACCGCCAAAGGGACCAGCTGGCGGTGTTTTGTTGCTGCTGCTTGACTGGGCCATTCCCGAACTGTTCCAACGCAATCCTCCGGACTTGATTGAATTACTTTTTCACTTATATCTCTTTCTTACTTCTTGAGAGCTGCTGGATTATACACCATGGTATGTTATTTATTTCCTCTTTCTCTCTGCGTAGTCCCCTCGGAATTCCCCTTAACTGACTTGACGCCTCCACGTGGGGTGGTACTATAGGCCGCCGCTCAAGTTATCTCCAATTCGGGTCACGATGATATGATTGTACGTGATAAAATAGTTACCGATATTCCATCCTATCCGATGAATGCTGTATAATGTTCTCGTGTGTGATCCGTCTGACGCTTTTTTTGAATTCAGCACGACGCTGGATTGGACTATTACGGCCGCAGGTTGGCGACATGCTCCTCGGACAAGACAATAAAGATCTTTGAAATCGAGGGCGAGACAAATAGACTCATTGAGACCCTCAAAGGGTGGGTGCCAATCTCATCTGGTTCCTGAGTTTATACGTGGCTTGATGACTGATGAATGAATAGACATGAAGGCGCAGTGTGGTGTGTCGCATGGGTACGTGGAAGCCTATCCCGACGATCTATGCCATCGTCAACTAGTCAATCCAATCGTCCGCATTCCATCTAACATTTGTAATTACTAGGCGCATCCGAAATTCGGCACAATTCTGGCCTCTTCGTCTTACGATGGCAAGGTGCTTATCTGGCGTGAACAGCACCAAAACACCACCTCCCCCGTCGGCAGCAGCGCATGGACAAAGGTCTTCGATTTCTCCCTCCACACTGCGTCTGTGAACATGGTTTCATGGGCTCCCCATGAGAGCGGATGTCTTCTTGCATGCGCGTCGTCGGACGGTCACGTCAGTGTCCTCGAGTTCCGTGACAACAGCTGGACTCACCAGATCTTCCATGCCCATGGTATGGGAGTCAACTCCATTAGCTGGGCACCTGCTGCATCTGCGGGTAGCTTGATTAGCTCCAACCCGGGTCCGGGTCAACAGAGGAGATTTGTTACTGGCGGAAGTGATAATCTTCTGAAGATCTGGGATTACAAGTACGTTGCGCATACCCCCATCCTTTCTGGATAGAGAAATGTACTGACTTTTGCTTTCTTCGTCATTAGCCACGAAACCAAGACTTACAACCCTACTCAAACATTGGAAGGCCACACCGACTGGGTCCGTGACGTCGCCTGGTCCCCCAGCATTCTCTCCAAGTCCTACATCGCCTCTGCCTCGCAAGACAAGACCGTTCGTATCTGGACGTCGGACGCATCGAACCCTGGCCAATGGACCAGCCAGCAACTCGAGTTCGACAGTGTCTTGTGGCGGGTTAGCTGGAGTCCTAGCGGTAACATTTTGGCAGTCAGTGGCGGGGACAACAAGGTCAGCCTGTGGAAGGAGAATCTCAAGGGGCAGTGGGAGAAGGTGAAAGACGTTGAGGAGTAATTTAATTTTTTTTTTCATTTTCTGTTTGTTATTTGCTACAAAACCATTTCTCAATTGTTTCGAAGGACAAGTCGAGCGTATTCCCCTAAACAGCATCATTTTATCGCAGCCTCTACTTCAAAGTGGAAGAATGAACCCAATGGCATCGGCATTGATTCAATTCATTTACACCGGAAAACTACTCCGTAGATGTATACACGTTCACTATCCGTACTCATAGCGCGCTCCGTATTAATAATGCGTCTGCGATTAATTGGTTAAGTTTGAATGACCAAATCAAAAGGTACTATTCGGATGGACCTCGAGACACTCCATAGACGCACGCTCATTATGCATATACAGTACATGATTGATTGCCGAGGAAACCTAAATCCCTGGGAACAGCCCAATCAATGTACACGAAGTATGGGGTCTGCTCTTTATGCAGCTCTGCGATCTACTTCGCCATCACACCGGTTCGTCTTTACCTCTTTGTTCTAATTTGCCCGGTCACAGTAGTTTCCCTTTCAGGCTTGCAGGCTCGGTTGAAGATGAAGTGTGGGAAGGGTAGTGGAGGTGTGGGTAAATCCCCTGGTTTAAAGAGAAGTTTGTCCGGCTTCTCGGGTTGCCAGAAAAAATTATCTTAAAAAAAAGAAAGCACTTCACTGTATATTTTGTCTATGCCTACATTTCTTATATACTCTAAACCATGAGCGAAGCCGCATGCACAAAGATCGCCGTCATCACCGGCGGGAGTAAGTTCCCATTACCCATTTCCAGGCATGGCCAACAAAGCGTTAACACAAATACAGCCAGCGGAATAGGGCATGCCGTGGCCATAGCTCTCTCCCAGCGTCCTGGTTGGCAAGTCTACATCCTCGGTTCAACCAAAGAACGCGGTCGCAAAGCCGTCGAGGGCCAGTACGATATTTACTTCCACAAAGCCAACGTCAGCCAGTACCAGGAGCTGGCGTCGGCATTCCACGAGATCCATGGCAAGCATGGCCGTTTGGACTTTGTCTTTGCCAATGCCGCTACGACTGAGAGCTGCAATATTCTTCAAGCCGAGGGGGCGGATGCAAATACTCCCCCTCCGGAGCCGAATTTGACGACTGTCGATGTTAATGTCAAGGGTGTGATATATACCAGTTATCTGGCTACACATTATTTCCGGTTGTCGCCTCATAAGGGGAAAGATGCGAGTTTGGTCATCACTGGGAGCTGTGGGTCTTTGTATCCGTTCAAGCCGACCCCTATGTATTGCGGGACGAAACGTGCGACCTCCTTCGTCCTCTCCAATATATCTAGTACTTTATACTGATAAACTCGTAGATAATATCCTCGGCTTCATGCGCTCCATTGCTATGCGCTGCTGGGAAGAAGGAATCCGCGTCAATGCCCTCTGTCCCGGAATCGTGCGCACCGGTCTCGTGTCTGACGAATTCTGGGATACTTATTTCGAGCCAGAGCAATTCTGCCCTATGGGGCTCATGGTTAAAGTTACCCTTCTTCTCGTGGATGGCAGCGAGATTGTTGATAGTAAGGGAAAGAAGGTCTCCGCTGGGGAGGTGTATGGGCAGACGCTGGAGACTTCGGGGTCGAACTTTTATCTGAGGGAGCATTTGGAGCATTGTGATGATATTGCCAAGGGTGTTATGGTTGGTAATAATGGAGCTGGTTAATTCGAGTTTCAAGAGATGAATCAAAACGTCATTATTCCTGCCCAGTACATAGATTGGCGCAGGATATATTGGTTTGCAAAGGAGCAGATAAGAGACAATCTGCTGATTGTGACCTTTTTGTTATATGTCATTCAACCATATAATTATGTTAAACGAGTCTGGTTACATATGCGTCCACAACCCCGGTGACGATTCGTTAAAGACCACATTCATATCAATGCCTTCCTACGCACATCTAGCCTGCGCCTCTTCCAATTCCTGGAGGCGATGATTTTCGTCCAGGGAATCCATCATCCGAATAGTCATGCGTCTAATGCGTGGAGTGCAAGGTTTCCAATCATTCAGCAGATGCCGAACAATATCCAAGAGCTTATTTTGACTGTACCACGAACTAGGCACGAGCCCAGAAAAATCCCAGTGAAGACAAAGCTCCTACAATGTGTCAGGTAAAAGGCTTCCCACATCCTCAGCTGCCTCGGATCTGGTCCCAGTGGTAAAGTGATAGGTACTTCAACGGAGGACATTCTGGCAAATGGTTTCAGAAATCCAATGAACTCTTCTCTTACTAGATGGTCTATGAGATTGGGGTAATAGTACCCTATGTATGGGTAGTATTCCAGTGCAAACGACAGTTTCTCAACAGTGTTGCTGACTGATCTTAGTCCTTCTGAAATAGACGATCCGTTTTCCAGAGCTGCTTCTTTACTGCCATCCATAAGCCATACCCAGATGGAGAGTTTTCAATGAGGTGGTTCTGGAGAGAAGGGATCTCTATTTCGTCGATAGTCGCTCGAGGAAGAAAAATCGTGCCTGGCTAGTGTAGGTTATATTGTCGTTCGTTTTGCGTGAATATGCCTTCTGTGCTGCGAAGCTAGATAGAAAAAGACTAGACAGATAGCAGATAAAACCAAGCCATGAATTTCCATAGGGCACAGCTTGGATAACATCGATAAAAAATGTCCTCAATGTCCTCGATAACCTGACTGCCGGACGTTGCCGCCATAATATACCATGTTTAAATAGTTGAAAGTCGACAGCGTGCCTTGAGGAACACAAAAAATGGCATGACTCAATGAATCTAAAAGAGGAAAATGGTGACGGATGAATAGGGATAACCGCCTTGCAAAGACCCGTGCCATCTTTCTGCGCCAGGAAATTTAGCATCGTTGACTATAGCCTGAGCTCTCTGAATGACGTCTGTGTAGTTCCATTGTTCTGTTTCCAGTCCATCTCTTGCCACGAGATCTTCCATGTCCTGTCATAAGGGCTATCCAGGGAAGGAAGGATTTGAATAGGCAAGGCCGGTTCAGATTCTGCAGAACGATACGCAACTATTACAGAATGCTCAACATGGATACTATGCCCAATGTCCATGGAATCCTGGCGTGAATCAAGGATATCGTCGAAGCATGGAAGTCTTTGGATACATGAGACTGACACAAGATCGTCTTCGGAATGGTGATCTAGTAAAGCCACCGACCATATGGGGCGACAGCCAAGGGAAGCTAATTGTGTTAGTTGTATCTCAAACTTACCAGTTCAGGCACATTCACCTTGAGCTCTTTAGACCTTTCTGAAGTAGTTGTGCTAATAAATCCTCGCATTTCTACGCTACAACTAAGCAGTGAGCACTATACCGTACTCCGTACTCCACATGCGCACTCAAACAAGGCTCTGAGCGTTCTCATTAGACATTGGCATATAACTTTACAGTATTCCAGAAAATCCAATTCGGATAGGTGCATATTACTTGTACGTATGTACTTTATGCAGGGAAATCCCACTCAAGTTCTACTCACTCCCCAACCATCAGCCAAAAGACCCTTAACCTCTTCAAGACTCAACCCGCTCATTTCAGGATAAATTGCCCAGACACCAACCCACCCCACAGCGCAGACAATTGCATAAGCCGCAAAAGTCCAGCCAGGCGAGAGCCATTCCATCATCGGCAGGAAGGTGAGACCGACGATGAAATTGGACCCCCAATTTGTTGCTGTGGCGAGAGCGGATCCCAACGACCGGACGTTCAAGGGAAAGAGCTCCGACTGTTGCCAGGGAACATTTCCAAGTCCAAAGGCGTACGATGCGGTGTAGACTGTGAGACAAAGGAGGATGGCGATCGGCAAGAATGAGCTAGCCTTACCAGGGTCGTTTGCTTCTCCACGCACCGCCGGTCCGGGTCCAGACGACATCGGGGACATTTTGAATGACGAAAAGCTCAGTGCACATACGATGAGGGATATGATCATCACGGGGATCGAATAAAGGAGGATACGGCGGCGGCCGATCCGGTCAATAAAAACAAATGCGAATAGCGTGAACACAAAATTGGTCATAGCAACCGATAATGATGTCAGCGTCGGCGAAGAGAACGAGAGCATGGAAAAAATAGTTGCTGAAAAATACATCAGGCTGTTGAAACCGCATAGTTGTTGTAGTCCTTGTAGCATGGTTGCTATGATCAATGCTCTTCGATTGCCGCCAACCCGGAACAACTCATGAGCACGATGCCAAACGTCATGAGCCCACTGCATTTTACTGTCGGTGGGCTTGTTGGTGCTTAGCTCTTCTTCCTCTTCAGTAACTTCTTGCTGGATACCGCGTAGGACGCGGTTTGCGAGGCCATTGTTACCAGGATGGGCCTGGTAAATCCGGGTCAGGACACTCTTAGCTTCCATTCCCCGTCCTGCTTGGACCAGCCAGCGAGGAGTTTCGGGCAGGGAAAAGAGGATAGCAAACTGCAGGATCGCCGGTGCAGCTCCCAGGCCAACGATCCAGCGCCAACCGCCTGGGACAGATGAAAACAGCCATCCAACAATATAAGCCACCACCTGGCCACCGGTGATGAACAGACTCAGAATCGTGACTAGTCTTCCTCGCGCATGAGACGGTGCCAGTTCGGATATATACCTGGAACAACCGATACGTAGTCAGCAAAATGTCTCTCCAAAACTCCATGTCCTGAAACACACACATAGGTGTCACCAAACTAGCGCTTCCAACAGCCAAACCAACAATACTACGGCCCATGATCATCCACCATACCTGGCTAGTGATAGCCTGCAACACCGCACCAACAGTGAAGAATCCATCTGCAACCAGAATAACTCGTTTCCGGCCGAGTCTGTCTGCCAAAATTCCAGCGAGAGGGCTTGCTATGAGGGCAAACAGGCTCGTAGAGGATGTTATTAAGCTTTTATCGACCGTCGTCAACTCACGGTTCGAGAGATCGGAGCCGACTGATACGAGTGTAGACGAAATGACTCCTGTGCTTTAGACCTGGCATATTAGCTTCTCTGCTTACCTCCCTCCAACGGATCTATACATACTCGTAACCAAAGAGAAGTCCACTGATACCCGCAGAGAACGTCAGAGCCCAGATAAACCAGCCACCTGAATACCCGGGCTCTAGGTCGATGGGGTGCTGCTCATAGTCCAAGTCATGGTCATCGTAATTGCGATCGGTTTCGGGTTGAGAAGCGAGCAAGGGCGCATTTGGGCCGGGCTGATGGTCGTTCATGGTTGGTTCAAATGGGAATGAATAATGTCCTACTTTCGTCTATCGATACATCTGGTGCACTTTACTGTAGCACAGAAGAGAGGGAGAGAGTTTAGATGTTCGGTAAGATCCCCGTTTCTAGAACGTCTGGAATATATGGGAAAATACGGGGTAGTAAACACTGTCAGGCTTCGGGAAATGATTTCCAGCCTCATAACAGTTGGCCGGGCTTGGCACGAAGCCCGATACGGTAAAGTGCAGTATCAACTACTTGTCCACAGAGCGCAGTACTTGTGTGTACTCTATTATATATTGTTGATGTCGCTCAAAGCGAAAGGTAGTGGGCAATTGAAAGTGTTATGTTAATATAACACTAATGTTTTTTGTTATATTATGTACAGCGACGCGTTCTGGTGTTGGGGTGTTAAATTGACCCTTGTTAAGCTCCCGTGCCCCTGAAGTGGCCCCTGTCGAGCTGCCCCGATTGATCCGATATCGAACCATGCATTCTTCATTAGATCCGCGTCGGCCTCGCCTCAATTCCGTCGTCCTTCGTTCTTCAGTACACCCATCTCCCAGCGAATTCAAATTCAGCAGCGCAACTAGCTTCGACAATTATCTCTGCTGCCATCGCACTTGAACCGCAATCCGCCACACGCGATGGATGTAGCTCTGGAGCTTCTCGATCCTCTCATTCTGGATAAGGCCTATGCCTGGGCGTTACCTTATCCTGGTGTCAGTAACTCCTCGGATCCCATTCTCTCGGCTGCCGACACGGTGCCTACGTCTCTATGGCCGCGAGACAACATCTATCGTCAAATCATATCGCTTCTCGCCATCACTCAATTTGGCGCAACTTCCCTCTACCTCGTCTTCAGCGCTCTATCCTACTACTTCATATTTGATCGACGCCTCGAGTACCATCCTCGCTTCTTGCAGAATCAAATCCGCCAAGAGATCAAATCATCGCTGTCCGCCGTTCCGGTTATCAACATTTTGACCCTGCCTTTTTTCCTGGCCGAGGTCCGTGGCAAAAGCTTACTTTATTCCAATGTGAGCGACTATGGCTGGCCCTGGATGTTGATCTCATCAATCCTGTACATGGCTTTCAATGATATTGGTATCTACTGGATTCATCGCTTGGAACATCACCCCAGCGTGTACAAGTACATTCACAAGCCACATCACAAATGGATCGGTAAGTCTCACATAACCTCCCGCCTCGACCTCAGTTGCCAATGCTGACGACATATTAGTTCCCACGCCATGGGCTGCGCTGGCTTTCCACCCGCTTGATGGATATGTGCAGTCTCTGCCGTACCAGTGAGTATTCCAGTCCATTGTCACTGTTATCTATTCCCACTCTAACACTCAAAAGTGTCTTTGTCTTTATTTGCCCAATGCAGAGATATCTGTACATGGCCCTCTTCATGGCTGTTCAGATCTGGACCATCCTGATCCACGACGGTGACATGATTACTGGCCATTGGACGGAGAAGTTCATCAACAGCCCGGCGCACCACACGTTGCACCATATGTACTTTACCGTCAACTATGGACAATATTTCACCTGGGCCGACAACTATTTCGGCTCGCACAGGGCACCCGAGCCAGCGCTGGATCCTCTCCATGACGCCATCAAGGTGATGCGAGCGAAAGGACTCGTGGATGAGCAGGGCAATCCGATCAAAAAGCCAAAGGGGGAGTAAAGGATGGAATTGATGTCTTCGGTAAATATATATATAATAATAATAATAATAAGATTGGATACCGCAAGGTAGGCTATTCGTTGCGATCGCAGCTGGTTCTCCTTCCATGGATATGATACCGGCGCCAACAATTAGGATCAGGCATAACGGTTCTACTACTAGCTCAGAAGCCATGTGATTTATCACTGAGCATGGACAACGCTGGGTACTCAGTGGGTACTCACTGAGCCAGGCCCTGAGCGCCCCTCACTGAAGCGGCGGTATCCGGAAGAGGGAAAGCCAAAGTGGTTCGAGAAAATCAAGTTCGCGTAAGTACATATGAACTTCTAATCCTAATGTCTTATCATAACATGAAATCATAAATAATAATGCTGTTTTTAATGAGCAATTGCCACACCAGCCTCATTGGCCTGCGCACTGATCATCTTCTTGTACGCTTCGACGTTACCATCGAACTGCTGCACTGTACCATTGTCGCAAACCCAGAGACTACGGCAGACGTTCTGCAACATAGTCACATCGTGGGAAACCATCACGACACCTCCTTCGAAATTCTGCAGCGCCTGCGATAGCGCGTCCATACCTTCGATATCCAGGTGGTTGGAAGGTTCGTCCAGAATCAAAATGTGAGGGTTGGTCAACGACAGACATGCGAATGCAACACGAGATTTCTGACCTCCAGACAGAAGCTCCATTCGCTGCAGACCAGTCATACCGGTGATACCGAAACTTAACAGATATTAGTCAGTAATCAAAATTTTGCTCTAGGGGGGAAGGTAGAACGTACGCTCCCAAGTGTCTTCTGTATTCTTCATCCGTCTTTCCTGGGTAGGTCTTCGCCATGAAACTCACTGCACTAGTGGTGAGATCCAAGGCATCCACGTGATGCTGGGCGAAGAAGCCAACCCGCAGCCTAGAGTTCTGGCTGATAAGACCCTTAGTTGGTTGAAGTTGACCAGTAAGCAGTTTCAGCACCGTAGTTTTACCAGCACCGTTCGGTCCAACGATACCAATACGGGAATCAAGCTGGACATCGAGGTCGACATTCTTGAGGAGAGGCATTTCCGGCGTGTACCCGAATGCGACTTCGGACATTTGCACAATAGGTGGCGAGAGCTTCTCGACTTCGGGGAACTTGAAGTGCACGGTGTACTCAGCCTCTGGGGCATCCAGGATGGGCATCTTTTCAAGTTTCTTGATTCTGGATTGCGCTTCAGAGGACTTGGCAGCGTTGTAACGGAACTTGTCGATGAAGGCTAAAGAAGCGAGTCAGCGCATAAAAGAAAAGAAAAAAAAAAAAAGGTCCAATATATAGAGATTGACAAACCTTGCAAGTGGGCTCTTTCTAGCATCTGCTTCTCGTACTCGCGCTTTGCGTTCTTCCTGCGTTCCTCCTTGGTTGCGTAGAAAGATTCGAAGTTGGCGCCCTTGTAGTAGTCTAATCTCTCCGAGTGTTGATGCACAATATCCGTTGCAATTTCGTTCAGGAATGCTCTGTCGTGAGAGACCACAAGGACGGTGCTAGGGTAACCTTGAAGGTAGTTGGACAAGAAAGTAATGGATGGGACATCCAACATGTTGGACGGTTCTGAGCCAAGTCAGTTTGAATTTCCATATAAATTGAGGTAAGCGTAAAACATACCGTCCAGCAAGAGCAGATCAGGCTCGCAGAACAGAGCTCGTGCCAGAGCCAATCTCATACGCCAACCACCAGAGAAAGTTTTGGTAGCGTACTGCTGTCGTACAGGAGAGAAACCAAGACCTGCTAGAATACTGGCTGCGCGAGACTCTGCCTTGTCGGATTCCATTTCTGAAAGCTTGGAGTGGATATCGGTCAGGGTGATATCGAGACCTTCTCTTTCGTGATCGAGACGCGCTGCGTCCTTGGATGTATCTGCCATCGACGATCGTTCTGCCTCAATAGCTGACAGTTCTTTCGAGATTTTCTGCTTGTGGTCAATAAACCCGTAATAGATCATACATATGAGAGGAAACTAACATCTTGCTCCTGGAGAAGGTGTTTCCGCCAGACGTCGGCGTCCAAAACTGCTTGAATGGCAGGTGTATCATCACCAGTAATCTAGACGACATTGTCAGCATGCCTCCCTTGCTTTTTCACTCGTAGTGACCAATGACATACCTCTTGTTCGACGTGGAGAATAGAAATGTGGTGTGGAACGGCGACTTCTCTGCGACTGAGACCACGCAAGAGAGTACTCTTACCGATACCGTTCTGGCCAACAAGGCCATAGCGATGACCATACGCCAAAGTAAGAGAAGCATCGGTCAAGATGCGATGGCCGCCAACCGCAACATCGATACCATCGACCCTGATATCCTTGCTCTTGGACTGGTTGTCGGCGCCGAGCTGGAGCGGGTTGACAGCCATGAAGAACTCTTCGTACGACATGGTGTCGTCGGGCTGGTTAAGCAGACGAGACGACTCGTACTGCACCGTCTTCATCTGCTTCTTCTCCTGCTTGGCGCGGATCTTCCTCTCGGCCTTCTCGAGCTTCTTGCGGTCCACACGGGACTCGACCTTTCTGCCAACAGATTCCAGGTCGACATTACCACCCGTGAGACCCAGGGTAGAAGACATGTTTCTCTGAGATCCGACGTTGATGGCCTGGTCGAGCTTCTTGGCCGTGAAGGGCATCTGCCGCCTCTCCGGGTCAACGCCATCGGTTGCGTTCAGGCCAGTGATGAACTTCTCGACGAGGTTGCGGATGGCCTCTGCATTCTGGTCTGAGAAATCTCCAGAGGCAGAGATGAGGAGCTCTGTAACCGAGTCGGCTGCCTCTGCCAGTGGCGATGGAGCGTTGGCATCTTCAACATATGCGTTCGACGCATGTGTCAAGTAACCCTGTATGCATTGTTAGTGGGGAAGCATACTTATTAAAAGTGCCCTGCACTTACCACAGAGTACTCTGAGATTACACGATCCAGGCCGCGGATCTGTGTCTGGAGTTCCGCCTCCATTTTAACTAATATTTTCCCCGGAAAACTTTTGCTTCAAAGAATGCTCAGAACCGCACGGGTTACTTTATTTACTTTGGCTTATTTCAAGGGAAAGGCTCTCTGCCTGCTTTCATGTAAACGGATTCGTAGAGCAGAGTTGCCCTTTTTTTTTCTCTGTTTCCTTGGTGGTGATCCGAAAGAACTTTTGCCCGCAAAAACCGTTGTGGCGGTTTTGTGGAGTCGGAGCTGTCTAAGCATTCATATTGCTTACAAGACCAGAACACATGACGCAGCAAGCAATTTCAGAAAACGTCTATGTTCATTATACTACTATCTAATCAAATATTACTGTGGAATTTTACTAGAAGTTCGGATTTTGTTGTTTTGCTAAGCAGAAATGAAGTCGAATGCTCATTATTCTGCTGGATTCCACCGCCTAATCGATCAACACATCCAAGGCCTAGCAGAATGACAACTGCAAAAAAAAAGTCACTATTATTCTCTCTGTGATTGTGTTCATTTTGGCATGCCGGCGTACTCCGCTGTCATAGTCAATCATTTTCTTGACGATAGTATACGGCCCGTTCCTGGGCAGGAAGAGATTGGGAGATGAGAGCCAACCATTTCATTTTATGACTTATTTCCTCGTGCTCCGATTGATTGGGGAATGGACCGATGGACGAACAATGTCAATCCACGAATTCAGCCAAATGATAGTTCAGCCTAGCGTATTTGTAGTATGGAGATGCTTCTTTGACAGGAGAAATAGACCTCTCACATTTCGCCAACGCCGGTCGCTACCATCGTGTCAATGCCGGGACTAAACTACGTACTCCGCTAGCCCGGCTCCTTTGTATGTTTCAGGGACAAATAGGATAGAGCACAGAACACATACCCGGACAGGTAAGGTGTACTCCAATTAAACCACCCCAAGAGTAGCGCAAATTGTCTTCTTTCCTTTTGTTTCACCGCTGAGTTGTTCAATGATCTTCGATGGGAGGAGGGATTTATCGGCAGGGGCTTTTCCTTTCATGGTGCGACAATGGCAGCGAAAAATAGCACTAACAATTATAGAAGATCGCTGCCTGAATTTCCCTATGTTGGTGATTGTAGGGCGCTTACTCCGTGATGGTTGGATCACATTCGCCAAAGGGAAGAATAACGGGAATCAGTTGTAGGGCGCCAGTTGTTGTCGGGACAATTTGTCCGTTAGCACAAATCTGCAGGGGTGAAAAAAGATGTCACTGCAGTAAACCGTCACGCAGGAGTGTCCAGTTAGTTCAATATTCAGTGACTATCCGGTCCAGTCCAGTGCTTCGTTTTCATCTCTGGTGAACTGACAGTTGATGGACTTAGAAATGACTGTCCCCTGTATAAGGAAATTAAACAGGTGGAATCCTGGGTGCAGACACAGAGTAAAAGCTGGCTGAACGGGAGAATTAAAATGTAGGGATAACCTCATCGAGTATTCTGTACAACGACTCGGTACTCTGTAGTTAAGTAAGGGACGATTCTTTCGCGGAACTGAAACGCGGACAATCATTTTTGGATACCTCTGCAACTCTATTGTTACGGCGAATACGTGTGTTATTCAGGCGTACATCATACATGTGCATTGCATGGTGTACAAGTAGGCGAGAGCTGTTCATCGTGTTCTCCGCGTTGTGGATTATTCGTGCAAGAGAAAAAGAAGATGACCCACTGTCTCGGCCCAACAATGACAGCATATCTTTTCTCTCGCAATAATTATACATAATGAGAAGAGGAATTGTTATTGTTGAGTATCATGTGCGTTCCCTGGAACCAGCCGATCAAGGTTGTGTGGCTACTCTACCAGAATTTTCCCGACATTGGGCCGGTCGGGAAGATTCATGATGCGAACCAAAGGATCAATCATTAATATCATGATGTATCCTTTCTCTCTCTGCTCTTCCAGACCGACACAAGGAGTGAGTCCCGAGCTCTGATACTAGTACTAGTAGTAGTGGGTGGGTGTAAGGGTTCGGAAATATTGCCCTTCGAGAAACCGGCAGACCACGTTCCGCAGAGCCGAATTGGATCTATCAGAGAGGATCATCTCTTTGTTTCGAAGCAAATAAACTCGCTGTTTGAGCCACACCTTACACATGATAATAAGATGTTTGCCACGAATTGACACGCCAGTGGTGGATAGTTCGCTCGCATTCTACTCGGTAGAGCGAATCGAATTTGGTTCCAAAGAACTTCGGTTCTCGATCGAGCCTCGTAAAATTGTGATAAACTCCGGAGTTGCCCGTAATCACGAATTCTACAGCTCCTGGTGACCCGTCGTCAGCTTCTTGGGAGGGGCCATTCTCAGGCAAAAACTGGGTCTGGAGCTATTGTGTGTCCTTTTCCGCGCTCGTGCTGGATTCACTATTTAGTGTTGCTCTAAGAGATCGCCCAGACCTCTCGCGATCTATCGACACAGAAAACTTCCATTACCGGTAGTGGGAGCGAGCCGACTCCGGAGCTGCTGTTGCTGCTGCTGCTGCCGCCGCCGCCAGCCGATACCTTTTGAAGTGGAGTAATACAGCTCCATCCGAAGAGCGTCATAGGAGTGTATCTTCGTATCTACTCCGTAGTCCGGTTGGTCTGTTTTGAATCAGTGGCGGTGATGATCGTATCTTTCTGGGACGAACTGTCCCTACTCGGTCGTCGTCGTGCCCTGTCCATCCTCTTTGCATTTACCATTTAATAAGTGCTTTTTGTCATGAACAGACGCCAGGAGGTACTGATAAATTGATCTTAATATCCTGTAGTATAGATCGTGTGTTGCGGGTGGTGGTGTCCGAGCTGAGACCTCACCAACGCTTCCTTTCCACGAGCTTGTGATTCAATTGGCAGTTATTATGGTGAATCACGGCTAACGAGTGGTTGCTGAAGAGTAGCCTCAATAATAAGTTACCAGGGGGGGGGATAGAAAGAAAAGTAAAGAGGAAAGAAAGCAAGCATCCGTTGTCCGGGATATGGCAGCATTGGCTTTAGTAGCATTGGTAGAGAGCATCGTAGAGCAAGTCATACCGCTTGAATATAGTTTCTGTGGCTGACTCTCCATCACTCCACTTGTGATCTTTGATAGGAATACAATAAACAAACAAGGCATATATATTAGTACTGCCATAATAATCAGGAATTATTAGGATAATTCCCCTCGTCCAACGAGAATTCCTTGCGGCATCTCTCCTCGCAGCTGGTTCCACAGCCAATCCCCGGCTTACTCTTTTTTTTACTTACTGCTGCTAGTACTACTAATGCTGGAATGTGTTGACGATCGATCTTGCTCTTCTTCCTTTATTCTTTGTCGTTCCCCGTTTTATATCTTTGTCTTCTCGATCTCCATCGTCGTTTCTTCTTCTGCTCCGTCGCTGCTGCTGCTGTCACTCCTGCTGCCATCCAGTCCGATCCTACTCCAGGACGCACAGCACACTGATGATTATCAACGCCGCTTTTCTTAACTAGCATTGTTCTTCTCTTCTATTGTTATTTAATCTTATTTCCCCTCCTCTCGTGCTGCTAGCTGTGTTACTATTATTGTTATTATTTCCCGATCTTATCCTCTCCGCTCCCCGCCGCCACTATCACATTCCTCTCGAAACCAAAAAAAGAAGAAAACACCTCCGAGAGCCACACGATCTCTCTCCCTGGGCGCTTCCCAGGCGCGTCGATTTGTTTCATCTTTCGTCGTCTCGGAAAAAGAAAGAAACAAAACGATCGTTCCTATATATTATTCGAGCAAAAGGAGTCACAAAGGAAGAATGTTCAGGTGATGGCATTTGCTTGGTCACTGCCTGGAAGCTGCGAAGCTGAGCTTGGTGCTCTGACACTGCTCTCAACACCCTCGTGAGGATGGAGCATGTTTCTACTGTATGTATATGCTCTTCCGTCTCCCGGTCCATGGTTCTTCTGCGCTTGGTTCATCGAATGGGTCCTCGCCGTGTTTACCATGGTTCGCGGTCTCGCTTGCGACCTTCTTTGCCATGCAAATGTATTTCATGCATACAATGCAAGTCCCCGGCTAACAAAGTGCTCTCTGTCTCATTTAGCTCTGTGCTCTTAGCACAATTGGTGTTGCTGCGACGGGCCTTGCTATCGGTCGCGTAGATCAATCACCGCCTCCCTCCACGTTTGGAAGATTCCGAAGAAAGACGCTTTCTTTAACCGATCCGCCTGTCGCGAAGACAAACGCGATCAATTCACCCGTTTCCGGTGCCTACCCGGAACCTTCAACACCATCTGGAACAACACCCGCAGGCTCGCCCGCATTCCCAGAACCGCGCAACGCGGAGAAACCTGTCGCGCTTAATGGCTTACAGTCAACGGAAGAGGGTCTTCATCCGCCAAAAAAACTGTCCTTGTTTGCAGGTGTGAGACAGCATCGTCGCAGTCAGACTCTCGCTCGCCCGACTGCGCCCATCGCGGAAAAAGAACCGCAGAGTGCCCATGTTCGTCGACCTTCCTCCTGGCTCAAGCGCCTCTCAGTCGTGCCAAATCAGAATGATAGCCGTGTCACCAGCCCCAGTCCTCTTTCCCCCTCCTTCAATCGGTCTGCCAGTCCGGCGCTTTCCCGAACCCAAAGCCAGCGCAGAGCGCCAAACAAATTGGTGAAACGGCCTGCGTTGGAGCTGTCCCATAATGCACATTCCCCATCGGGCCGTTCATCAATCGCCTCACCAACCTTCCGCAGGCCTGCCACAAGTTACCAGCGGTTTGAGAAATCTCGACACAGGCCAACGCACAGCTTGAACTTCGAACCGGGTTCGTTCACAAATGCACCGTCAATGCAGTCACCCACAGCCAGCAAGACTCTGGAACCGGCGAGCAACGACAGCAACGACACTGCAGTGCGGCATTATCTGGATTCTACTCTTGATGGATTACCGGAACGACTGGTTCGTAAATTGTCGACAGTTCCAACGCCAAGGGACCTAAGGCTCCGTCGAATTATTCCTCACGGTACAGTCGCGGCTCCTGTACTCGTCCGGGCGACCTCTATAAAGAAGAGACAAAGCCTGAATGAGGAGGTTCACGCGAGTCCTGTAACCCCTGCGACCCCTGCGACGCCCGCCTCGGCTCCGGTCCAATTCCGGGATTCTTTCCAGTCTGTTGACGGTTCTTCCGCAGAGCAGCCAGAGGCAGCATATGTGCCAGAAGAGGAGAAGGAATGTCGGCCCTCAGTCTCCTTTGATGATGCAAGTACCAAGAGAGATACCCAGAATGCAGTCCCACCAGATGCTGAACAACGTGCCCGCGGCAGTTCCCCAACGTACCGCAAAAAAAGGGCACTTTCGACACCCCTGCCCCAATTGCCAAAATCGGAAAGAGCAACATCAGGGCCATTCCTGCCCAATGGTCCGCGGAACATTACAGATCCTGCCCCGGCGGGAATCGAGGGGCGTCAAGACTTCGTCCCCTCGCCGCCTGTGCCTCGAGATTTCTGGCCTACGATGGGTTCCCTTCGGGACAGAGCACGTCGCCCTTCAACGTCAGATTCGGTGGCTCGGTCAGCTTTGAGAAGTAGTGGCTCTCCTCGTCAGTTCGATTCGAATAGCATTATAAATACAACGCGCCAACGTCCGAGACGACATTCAGTCGCAGCTTCCGATCCGACATCAACCGTTATCGGTTCCGACGACACTCGTGTGTTCACGTCGGGTGATGAAGACGAAACGGACTTTCTTAGCGATGGAGCGTTCGATTCGATACGGACTCATATAACTACGAGCAGCAAGGCGGCATCCCGTCGTCCCCGAGTTGATACCGTTTTCGACAATGCTCCAACAGTAGGGTCGCCCAGACTCGCGAAACTGGAAGATCTCATCCCTCGAGGTACCTTTGCTCCACGGTCGTTCGTCGCGGATCCATTTGCCCCCGCCATCGACAAAACGCCTGTTCCCAGTTCGCTGTCGTTTATCTCTCAAGAGAGAACGGACACCCGTGGCGGCGAGAGCAGCAGACTCTCTCTCCTGTCTGACTTGAGCGATGATGACGACGACGACAATGACGATGACCGCAGCATGGTGGCTGCACTCCCTGGCGAACCGAATGGACCACTTTTCCTGCCGAAGCAGAGGGTCTCGCGGTGGCCCAGACACGAGTATGACTTGTCAGGACTCGATGGCCTTGACGCCTTCGAAGATCACAATGGTGTACGGGTGTCGTCTAACCCGTACGAGTTCCGTAATTCGAGCAAAGAGACTCTTGAATCCGCACCCAAAATAAATATCTTCGATTGGTCTGAGAAACCCAGAAGTGATCGCGAGGTGTCTGGATCCGAATCCCGTCCTCGAACGGTGCATGGAAAACAGGCGCTTGAATGTCGAGGAAGCCGTGCTCCTGTGCGAAAGGCACCGACCACTCTCCATCTTCGAAGCCAAAGTGTTCCTGTATCGCGAGACCCATCAATCTCCAGTGAATCACGCCAAAGCTCCGGCAAATTCGGGACGTGGGGCCTGGGCAGCAAAGGTGTCAGCGAGGACTGGGACAATGATTTTGAATTCGACGATGACGATGAGGAAAACGATGTCTTTAGTGAAAAAATTGCGGAACCAAACCAGAATACGGCACGCCCCAGAATGGCTGTTCCCAAGGCCATAATGGACCGACAAGCCAGTCTCCACGGACAATTTGGTCATGTTCAAGAACTGACTTTGTTGGTCGAGGAGCTCAAACGTCTTCGGCATCAGGCTAGTGCTCTGGATCTCGTCCACGGGCTGTCAAGTGAACTCTGGAAAGAGGCAGATGGTATCGTGAACCTGGCCACCGTCGATGAGGACGACAACACCCCGTCTCCTCCACGATCGCCGTCATCACTCACCTTCAGTTTCGACGATTCGGAAGAAGAATCTACTTTCTTGAGACGCGTGAGTGGCGAGTCATGGCCGGCCTCGATCTCAGGAGTATCCATCTCCAGTAATATTAATAAAAATAACAACCACCACCACTACAGCAACAACATTAATGATAATAATAACACGTCCCGCGATCGGACATGCGAGGAATCATCTTCTGCAAAGGCAAAGTCCGTGCTCGATCTGATCTATCAGCAACGCGCCTCCGCATACAATGACGCCGGCAATCCACGTCCTAAAAAGCTACCCTTCGACACCCAGTCTCTTCATGACCTTGTCATCCGTGCTGGTGTAGTCACCCGCTCTTTGAAAGAAGTGATTCGCAAGGCTGAGGGTGTCAGTTTTACGCCGGAGAAGGGCATGGTCCCCGCGGATCCGCCGTTCAGTCGGATCTTTGATCGATCATCTAATGATGAGGATCATGCCTTTAGCGGACTTTGAATTGTCACGTCCGTCATTTTTTTGATACATCCGTTTTGATACCCTATCATTCGCAAAATTCCTTATCTTCTAATTCTACATCCTCGACACCTAAACCTCTGAACCGATTCTGTTGAATTCCTCAGCGAACCTTATCGCATCATTTACTTCTATCATTCCTTTCTTCCCTCCTCCCCTCTGCATCTGTCCTTTTCGTGACAAAAAAGATTTCTTTTTCCCTTTTTCTTGCATTATTTACTACCTATCCCTGGTGCAAGTCGACTTCTGCATCGCTTGTTCCACTGCATCATCCTCTTTCCCCTTGAAGGGGATTCGAGGATTTCTTGTAATATGTACTTTTTTCTGCTTTTTTTGGGGGGGTGTGGGGGCGGGCCGTGCTTTTTACCGGTACGAGCATCAGTGATGTGCTAGACTATTTCGCTTCTATTCATTGCATTGTTCTTACTCTTCATGTGCTATATTTGATAATTCTGGGGCGGCATTATGTGATTTTGTTCATCGCAAGCAATTGGATACAGGTGCATGGGCTCTGTTGCTTTTTATTTTTTTGTTTTGTTTTGTTTTTTGGTGTCAAGTTTGACAGGCCGAGTCAAAATGCTGCATGCATGTGCATTAGAGTATTATTATATTATTATTATTACAGACGGGGTCAGTGGAAATAAAAATGCTGATTGTCATTCATATGGTTTAACTTGTGTTATAGGAAATAAGCAAATAATGAGATATTGTATCAAATGTGTCCAACTCAACCCAAATAATAAATAACTTTTGTAGTAAACAAACATGAGACTGGGTATCTGAAAACATTAAGCATGAGACATATTCGAGCCATAGGATAAAGTGAATGAAAAGAAAAGACAACAAAAGCAGCAATATGCGTATATGCAATGCAGATGGTAGGTGCGCTATATGCATTAAGGTCAGTGACAAGATGTCAAAGTATTGTCAACTTGATTCAATTAGCCGGTTCATCATTGTGAGCTTGAGCAGTCGTAACATAGTCCGTGGAGAATCTGCTCTTCGCTCGAATCTTGTGGCCGTAGAGGTAAAATAAGAGAGGGATTGGCATTAAAACAGCCGCGACGCAGCCGAGAAGAGTTCCGGTCCAATTGACTCCTAGTCCGTTGAACTACATTGGATGTGAGCATTCGTTCGGATTGCGGTTCGGGAAGAGAGTTTCTTACCATGTAAGTTGCAAAAAGAGGAAATCCCGCGCCAGCCGTGGATCTCAGGATACTGTTAGCAGCTAAAGCTGAAGCGGCACTAGAGTCACTGTTAGCATTCGTTTCTTTTCCAGATTTGGTTGATGAGGGACCTAAAACGTACAATACGAGATATGCATCAACAATGTAGTTCATGCACTGTAGGAAAATACACAGTAGGCCAAAACCCGTGAGAAGGCCAGATACTGCAGGAACGGCCCAATGAAAATCGGCCTTGTATCCAGACCAGCCGAACCAAAAAAGACCACCTGAAAAGGCAACACCCCCAAGGATAGCTGGAGGCAGTCGCCATTCAGGAATGGGGATTCCGTTGTTAGAATCAAGCTTCTTGTTATACCATGGTTGGAGGAAGATGATAAAGAATCCACCAAGGAACTCGCCAATAATCATTCCAAAATAAGTCAGGCCACCAACACCTTTGTTGAACCCATGTATCTGCTGGAATACAATTGGATATGCCGTCATGAACAGGTAAAGGAGGCCGTAGAGGAAGGCCATGTAAATACTCAAAAGTAGCAAAATAGGTTCGGTGAATAAAATCCGAACCGGCCGGCTAAAGTTTTTTTGGATAAGTTCCAGGAAGTCGACCTCAATCTCTTCCTGTTTGGCATGAATACCCCAATTCTTAGTCCGCCGGCGCAGATCTGAGGCCTTTTTGATCAGGACAACTGGAGGATAGGTCTCTTCCAAGAAAAGCAGGTCCAAGACAAAGGCAGATGCACCCATGATGCCGGTGAGGTACTCGGTCCAACGCCAGCCCAAGTAGCTTTCCACGATAAACCCACCAATGAAAGGAGCGAACAGAGGTGCTGTAAACACCGTCATAGTAAAGACAGTAATTGCAAGACCTCGATGTCGATTGTCAAAGATGTCCGAGAACACGGCTGCCACGACGGCGATAGGACATGAGCCAAAGAAACCACCGAAGAAGCGACATATGATAACGGTCTGCAGGTTCTCTGCGGTAGCAACCGCAAATTGAAAGACGGTAAAACCAAACATGCCAATGAGGATAGGCAGCTTTCGGCCCTGCAATTCCGACAATGGAGAGAACAGAGTTGGACCGCAAGCAAAACCGAGGATATACAAGGACAGTGCCAGCGTGCCCACTTCGGTTGAAACGCCAAACTTAGCTGATACAACGGAATTGGCTGTTGAATAGATACTACTGGTGAATGTAGCGTTGAATGTTGTCCATGCAAGCATCACGGCCGTCGCAATTCTACGTTCTGGCATTAGTTCTCATGTACACTGCGGCATGGCTACTGACGCTACCTACTTTTTTTTGGTGGACCAGTTTTGAGGATGCAGAGGATCGTCCGGGCCCGAAAATTCGACTACATACTCTTCTCTCGAAGGTAGAGGTGGAGGAAATGGCTTGCCGGCACCAAACTCCGGCAAGGGCTTCTTGGATGGTTGTGACTTGAGAGCCCCCACTGTAGCACTGTGCTGGCTCCGCTGGGTAGCAATGCGACTGATAGCAGTAGGATGTCGCTCTAAGGCCGCACTGCGCTGGGTCTGCGCAGTCTGGATGCGCGATATGTAGTCACTATCATTATGGAATCCGGACCGTGAAGAAATAGATGAGGTGTTAGAAGCAGACGAGCCAGAGGATGCAATGGAAGCAGAAGATCGATGAGCAGGCGTAGTCTCATTTTGATGATTCAGAGACTGAGACGGAAGGGAGGCTTCGATCTCGGCTTTCTCCAGGTCCCGTGACAACGGATCCATTCCGGGAAGAATGGAGAGAAAAGAAGGGAGAAGAAGAAGGATCACAGATAGGGGTGGACTAAAAAAGACAAATCACAGATAGAGAACTAGATGAAAGGGGGGGGAGGGATGCTCAAGGGGAAAAAGTAAAAGAGAGAGAAAAATGAGTTCTTCAAACAATCAGTGCGCATAAGTGCATAGACCGTAGTTGGTCAATAGTAGTAATGTAGTAGACTCGGAGAGCATTCCGACGGGCCAACAACACCCGGAGTTCTCTGGAAGAAAGCCGTCTAAATTCTAAATATTGTACAGTACAAAGTCTCAAGGACACTTCACAATATAGCTTTACACTTTGCAAGACCACCTCTTTTTCTATTGCTGTCCATCTTTGATATCATCGTGGTTCGGTTGTTTCCGTTTGAAGGCGGTTGAAAACGGCGATGCCCTCGGACAGATGCCCGATTCCAGTGATATCGAAAATCCAGGATAACGCTGGTACTTCGATCTCAAATAATCTAACCAACCCCTACAAAGTACGGAGTATACCGAGTACATATACAGTGTGCAGATAAGCTACCTTATCATTACCGCACTGTACTCCATACTTGCTGACAGTCAACGGCTTGACGTCATTCAAACAGGAACGACTCGTGTCGGTGACAGGTGCATGCATAATAAGTGTGACAACGACTCATTCAGCTATATCCGATACAACTGAACACCATTTTATATTCGACACCATGTTTAAAATATATGTATCTAGAACATATGTACCTATCAACATACAGAGTACTCAAAATGTTACAACCAATCGCAACAGGTAACGGGCGGAAAGAGGAGAGTTTGAGGCGAAGAAGAAAAACGGGCCTGATTAACTGACTCGAACAGTAGCAGTATCAAAGTGCTACTTTATACTCATGTACCTACTCTTTACTCCGTACATACTGCTGTTTAGATTTGAAACCCGAAGTTACTCCATTGACATTAGGATCATCTGAAACTTTGAACGCAGCCACCTTCGCCAGCCCTAAGCACAGCAAATGTGCGAAAACATATAATGGTATGGTTCTCCATTGCCACCATCCATATCCTGTACTGTACAAGTACTCTGTACTCCGTAAATAATCATCTTTACTATGATTAAGTCAGACATGGTCCTTCCTGGTCGGGATCGGCCCGCCCTTACCGACGAAAGCGGAAAGGCTGTCATGGTCAGTGGGACGCCAAGCCCAGTGCCTCTTTTCAGGAGACTTTTATAGATTTCCTGATTGGTTTTAAGATAGACGGTTCCTGATACTAGCCTTCTTGGCACTTACCCACTCAATCCTAATTGGCACAGCGGGTTCAGGAACACCTCTGTATCAGGTAAGTTACCGTACCTACAGTTATTTCGTAATAGAAGAGAGCGAGAAGGACAAGAAATTGACATCCATCAAATACATATAGTTTGGTTTGAAGGTACGGTATATATATAAAAAGAAAATGAAGGGAGAGTCAAAGGTAAAATATATCGACCATGTCAGGGGAATGAGCTATGATCTCAATCTAGATTGATTGCTATAATTATCCTCATTTCAGGGGTTTCTGGGATCCTTCTAGGGCATAATAATCTTCTTACGGTACCTTACCACAGGCGCAATACAATTCCACTACTGCTTTCATCCAAAAATACGTGTTCGTCTAGACCGCTCGCTCCCCTCTCTCTCTCTCTTTCTCTTCCTTTTCCCTTTCCTTCCTTCCTTCTTCCCTTCTCTCTGTCTCTCCACTTCCCATCGTGCTTCTCTTCTTTTCCCTTTCTTTCATTTTTATATTAAACAGTCATTCCTTTATTTAATTCCAGCCTGTTGGCTGCCGTTCTTTAGGGGGCCCTTCCATCACCGTTCATTCGTTAATCAATACCCCCATAAGGAAAAGAAGAGGAAAACTCCCCAGCATTGATTGCTTCCCATAATTTTTTTTATTCAATCCGCAGCATATCTCGTTACTTAATAGTGGATTGATTTCATCGATTCGAAGTTTAACCAATATCTTGAATTTCCTTTTCAATGATCTATCAAAAGAACGATTGTTGCTAGCGAGTGTTTGGATAAAATATTCTTGGCTATCCTCTCATTCATTGCCAGCCCTCCGCCTCAACCCTCAATAGAACGGCAATGCATCACCACCACCAGCATTCTGCGCGATATTCCCGTATTTATCCCCGTCGACCGGATGCCGTGCCGCAAGATCGCGTTCCACTTCTAGGGGTGCCCGAGGTGCCAGCCAATGGTCCGACCCTTGCACCAAGAGCACCTGTTCCCGTGCCTGTCCCCTCTTCAGGGTCCGATGAATCAAGTACCTCGGGTGAGAAACCTACGAGTACGACGACCACTACAACATTACCCGTCGTCTTGGGAGCTGTGTACGTGTAGAGCCTCGGTCTGGCCTGATACCGAAAAGTGCGGCTAATTTTAGGAATCCAGTGTCCCTATCGTGTGTGCCATCGTCATCTTGGTCTACTTGCATCGGAGAAATGTGAGGAGACTCCGGAATGAAGATGCTAATGACAAACACAAGTCACTTGATTTCGGTCTGGACATCGTCGATCCTCCGTACAAGGGAATGCCAATGCAAGAAGCGGAGAAGGGTGCTCGGGTTAACCACACCAAGGGACTATCGTTGGATGTCGGGCATCCTTATCTGATGCCACCCGGACTGCACGACTCTCATGAATCGTTCAATTCTCTGTCAAGGCCTGTTGGAGGAGAGGAAGACAGATACCGCCACGCAGTTTCCATTTTGACAGCTGATGGCTCGTCGGTCCGCTCGCCTACCCGTGCTCCTCCGATGCTCAGCAATGCTGCCCCACCGCCCAATGGCCGCGACAATGCCCAAAAGTCGATGCTCAATGACCCCTCCCAGGCTGGCTTGCACTTCGACTTCCCGCCGTCCACAAGTCCCAGCCCGGGACCCTTCGACGATCACGGACGGCACTCTGCGGCGAGCAGTAGCGATGGTACTGCAGCAGACATCAGGAAGAGCCACTCCCACCTGGCATCGGCGATCCACCGGAACAGCCTGCCCTCGGATCCGTTCAAACATCCGGACGAGGCAGAGATTTCTGACGACGATTCTCTGCACCACCACCGTGACTCCCCCATTCAAGAACCCGCACCCGTCCACCTTGAACAATCGCCTGCTGTCCCAACCCCGCGCATCTCACTGCCGGTAAGTGATGCGGGTAGCGACTACAGCAATCATAGGAAGACCACCACGTCCATCCCAGCTGTGAACATTTCTGGAGCCGAGGATACCCAGGAATCAAATCATGATGCAAACCCCATCAATCCCCCTCCCGTTCCGGAAGAACCTCAGTCAAAAAATCCTGGTCTGGACCCTCGTCGTGACACTCGGCGTATGACGTTCGGGCTGCGCCCCCTGCCTCCAGAGGACCCAGCAGACAATCCGGAACAGCGTGCCAACCGAATCCGATCTTTCTACAAGGAATATTTTGACGACAGCAAGACCGGGAGGGAGACTACATACTACGAAGATTTTGGGCCCGAATTTTATGGTTATCCTGACGAAATGGCCCATGATCCCACTTATGACGAGTATTACGCCCCGCCACCCGCACCGTTTGCTGAGCCGGTGACTCGTCGTGCTATGACACCGCCGCCCCGTGCCCCTCCCCCCTTCCAGCCAGGTAGACGGCATATGCCTTCGGGCTCTGTCAGTGGCTTCAGCGGCTTCAGCAGCGGCTTTGGAGACCCCGGGCCACGGGCGATGTCGTCGGCTTCCAACCGCATGCCTATGCCTGGTCCTCCTCGGGCACCTCGCAGGCCCGCACCACCTCCGGCGCCGCTCAACATTCTCCCCACGCCTCATATGTTGAAGGATGACTCGATCATGAGCGCCATCGACTTTGCGCCTGCCAATAGCTTCAAGGACCAAAAAGAGGGCCGTGCCGAAACCCCGCTAGGAGGAAGACGGCCCTTTAGTCCCATGACCCGAGCGGCCACGCCGTTGGCCTCTGCATTTGATGAGCTTTCGGTCATGCCTAGTCCGTAAGTTCTCTGCTACCTTTAATTTCCTTTTTTCGTGCTAACACCGTCTGTCTCAGGCATGCATTGCGCAAATCTGGTGCCTTCACAAACCTGGACTTTGCACCTCCGCCGCGGTTCAAGAATGCGGAGACTGCCAGCGATGCAGGTAGCATCCGCAGTAACGGAACCGGTCTGTCCAATGCACAACTGCATAATATCCGGAATGGTGCATACCGGGTCAGTCGTCTGCCTGCGGATACGGTGGGCACCAAGGACGATATGTTCAGTGAACTTCGTCCGAAATGGGACATGCGAACGTGATCTCCCCGTCGATTTAAGTTTCAATACTTGACATGATGAATTTATTCTCCTATATTTTGAAGGCCCCTCCCTCTCTTGGTGTCCTAACAGGATGTTTAACGAACGGTCACTTGTTTTATTTTATCTTTATTGTTTTTTTTTTTTTTTTTTTCACTCTTGGTTGATATTTTGGCGATTATACCTTCTCATATTTATAACTTACCCCCCTTTCGGGCCATTTTGACATCAATGGCGTAAATACATACACACTAGGGCTGGAACTTTCACAATATTTGTCTTTGTCCCTCTTGTTCGTTACAATTCTTTCCTTCATCATCATTGTGTCAATAAGGCATTGGTTTGGCTGTCGGGATTGACCGCCATTGATTCTTGTTCCGTTTTATCCATGCTGTGGCGTTATGGGGTTGCTGTTTCTCCAGTGGCGGTGTCATTGGTTACTTCTCTTCCGGCCAAGATATAGATGATTCAAATACTTTTTTTGTCTTTTAATACTTATTCTATTTTCACATCTTCCCCACTGCGTAGAAAGGGAAAACGTGTAGATAAATATAGACCATGGTGAATGTATGGATGTACTGCGAGGATTTTAGGGCCAACCTCCTGGCGTCCCAATTATTGCTCTTCCCTGGATGCGGTGCGCCTGATCCGGACCGGACAATTCGATATGGTGAATCTACCGGAGACGAACGAATTCAAGTTCCGGCCGCAAACGGACAGTGGGTCAACAGAGACAATGATGCTTAGAGCTGGAGACCGAGCCGTGGAATTTCCGAACAGACCCATGGACCGGAGAAACAGAATCCATAGCAGTCAGTGTACGGATCCGTACCTGTGCCTGGTATGTACATCGTAGTTGTACATGCATGATTACTAATTGTGTCAAAATCAATGTGCATAAACAGAACCGGGTTTTCCAGAAGACGGGTTCAACCAATCAGAAGAACAATTCGTATATTATTAGCACTAAGTGGGCAGATTGTCAGGGGGAGCCGTTTGTATTGTATTGTATCTCCTGATTACTTACATACTAGGCATACATATACATACATACCACTACTAGTACTCTGAACACAAATCAAGAGTCAATTGTAAATGTCGATAGTCGACAAAAATCAACTGTACTTACTCTGTATCTAGTCTACATGTATTTGTAGTAGCATCTCTCAACTCCTTTGCTATTGTGAGACTTCTGGGCCACATATTACGGCTCATCCTCCACCCGTATTACCCATACAAACGTCGCGCTAAACCTACTAATTCTCTCTTCCTCTCTGCCTGGTTTCGTTCATCCGTCTTTTTCCTCTTTCTTTCTTTCTTTTTTTTTTTTTTTTTTCTTTTCTCTCTTTTCTGATTTCTTGGGGTTTTTGACAGTCTTTCGTTTGGTCTTTCCCTCCTCTTTCGCTCTTTTTTGCCCTCTTCCCTTCTTTTCTCTCATTTCTCTCCCAATTGACCAATCCGTTCATCTGACTTTCTTCCTATCATACATGGCTCCCGGTTAAATCATCGGTGAGAGCTGATTTGCCGAGAGAGACATCTTTCCTTCTCTGCGTCTTCCATCGGCGCTTTTTCTTTCTCACTTTTGTTCACTGCACCCCTGAGCGTCATATACTATAGTATACTACTGCATATTTTATTCTGTACAATATCACATATACTCACATCTTGTTTAATTCTCTGCTTATTCGAGCCCCTCCTTCCGCCCCGTCTGCTGTGTCGGTCAGCTTATCTTATTTCGTTGCCTTTGACCGTTCACCAGTTTCCCTCCGAAGTGTTTCCGAGACGAACGTTTGTTGGATTCTATCTCTTTCCTCCCATATTTGATTATTATCCCGACTGCTATAACCTCTGCTGGCTTTGTTCGATCTATTGAGCCATCTTATCAATTTTCTTGTCCTCAATCGGGTGAATTTGTGTTGTTGCGGGTTTTTGCGCCCGTCCATACGGAACCTCATATTCTAACCCCCGGACGACTACGCGACCGTCCGTGGTTCTTTCATCCGATCTCATCATGTCATCTTCCGGTATGGTTCTCTCAGTCAAGGAAACAGGCAGTGTTGTGGCTAACACGTCTCTTCTATAGCGGCTGCCGCGCCGGCCTCCAGCAATAATGCTGCTGCTTCACCTGCAGAATCGTCAACCGAAACCTCTGCAGTAGCATCCCCCACGCCCACAAGCACGTCGTCTTCCACTGAAGAAACTCCAACAGAGACTTCGACGACATCGTCCGAGTCCCCCACAACGTCTGATGCGGTGACGAGCAGTACTCCAGATGCTAGCAGTACTACTCCTACAACAACCTCCGAGTCTACTACACCCACTTCCACTTCCGAAACCCCGACTACCACATCATCGACGTCGTCCGACGAGTCAACAACATCATCGACGCCCGATGTAGTTACGACCATTATCACCCAAAGCCCTACCGGTGGGAGCTCGACCGGTCCTGCCACGGTCATCATCACCTCCACCGAAGCCTCCCCCTCGCAAACCGCTGGCAACACGGCAGACGGTTCTTCTTCAACATCGGGCAGCTCGCCGGCCATCGAGTCATCGAGCAATGATGATTCTGGCTTGTCTGCCGGTGGTACCATTGCGGTCGCCGTAGTGGTGCCCGTCGTATCGGTCGCAATCCTTGTTCTGGCTGCCCTATGGTTCTGGCGCAAGTGGAAAGGCAAAAAGGCCGCCGAGGAAGAGCGGCGGAAAGAGGTAGAGGAGTACGGATTCAACCCGAACAATGACCCCACGCTTCCGGCGGTCGCAGCAGGCGGTGCTTATGAGCCAAACAATGACAACGTATCTGGATACCGTGGATGGGGAACTACCTCGGCAGGTCGAAAGGCGTCGACCAACCTGTCCAGTGGTGCTGGTGTTGGGTTGGCTATGTCCGAGGCCGGCAGTGCCCCAGGCTATCACCATGCCACCTCCCCGAGTGATGGCACTATTCAGTACTCTGATGGTCAGGGCCCACCGGCATCGGGTGAGGACGAAAGCATTGGTGTCCTCGGTGCGGCCCCCGTTGCGGCCAACAACCGTGTTTCGGACATTCGTCGCGGCCCATCCAACGCATCTTCCGCCTATTCTGCCGCCAATCGGTCAGAAGCATCTGATGAGAGTCACATGTCGACCTCTCATCCCACGGCACCATTTTATGAAGACAACCCGTACTATAATGAAGTGAATGCGCCGTACGGGGCTTATGGGGATGGTCCTTATGGAAGCCCCCCTCAACCGGTGATTCGTGATGTCCAAGCTCGGCGCAACACCCGAATTGAAAACCCTGCCGTTTTCCCTCGACAAGGCAATGCGGGTATTGCACAGAATTTCTAAATGAGCATGAGAGATGCCAGAGAAATGCTGTCATTTTATCTCTCATGTTGTATTGCCTCACCTATGTGTTGCTTTTTCGGCCAATATGTTCGAGTTTCGTGAGACATAAAGTTAAGCGACTAAAATTGTTGGCAACAAGAAGGACGGCATCAATGATCAGGTTCAAACAAGGGGATTTACATTCCTTGCGCTGGCCCTACATTGGACCGCGTGCTCGAGCGTTACCACCGTCGCATATTTTCTCCTTCGTCAACTCCTTCTATTCCTCTTATTTCACTTCTTCAAACCTCGACCTTTTTTTTCGACCTTTCGCTTCGATATGTGATCATTGTCCTTTTACCATCTTAATTTCTTTGAATCTTTTTAGGGTTTGGGATCTGCCGAAATATATTCCCCCGGTGTGTTGTACTGTCGTTTTACTTGTTTCTTTTTTGTTTTCTTTTTTTGACTGAGTGCATTGTACGCACTTTCGTTGTGGATTATGTTTTTTCTGGATGAGGAATTGCCTGCATAGTGTATTACCCTCGTTTTCCAGGCGTCTAAGTTATAACCTACCTCCTTTGTGGATATATAGGAATAGGAGGAGGATGCCATAGTACATACAGACAAGATTTGATTTGACATATCTAGTTATATTCCTCTTACTCGGTTATTTGTACGTTTGACAACACTCAACGAGCCCTAATTAATGCGATCACATTAGCGGTCAGATATATGAATTCAGGCCTTGTGCTGACAGTGTTACAACTTGCTTATGCATGACATCACCAATAACTGTCACAGTTAAAATATGACCCAGTTCGTGAAATTACGAGCAAGCAACAACCAGAGATGATATTTGGCTTAATCCAATATAATCATGGTTTACTCTGAAGAATACAATGTGGATTTGACGCAGATTCCTCTCCGCAGTTACCAAGAATCATCAGGAGGTATGTACATAGGTCGACTTGGGCTACCACCAAACTGATTGAGAATTAGAGACTCCAGATTTCTGCGTGATATGCTTCGAAACCCTAGACGCGACCGCGAGTTACCGTCGTTTACCGTGCGAACATCTTCTACACCAGCCCTGTATTGATCACTGGTTATGCAGTCGAGATACAAGCTGCCCGCTGTGTCGGCGGGAGTTTTATCATCTGCGCCAACGTCGAAAACAATCGAGCAGCTCTATTGATCCGATGAATATGGTACTATATATACCACCTCCGCCAAGGCGCAATGCGAGTAATGGAAGGTTGAATTTGTTGAAATCATGGTGCAAACAGAAGTTGAGAAGACACGATCAGTTGTCCACAGATACGGTTGCTGGACAATAGCTGTGGCTGTGGTGAAAAAGCCTGATATCGGCTACTACCTTGACCAGTCTTTAGAGATGTTCAGTGTGAAACAGCGGGATCCTGGTCAGTCAACCATGTTGTACGAGCACCAGTACCAGAACCCGCATGTTGGCTAGGAAAGAGCACCAAGCGGTTAGGATGTGGTGTTGGCTGGTGTTAGCTGGTGATGCATATTTCATAGTTTTGCTTTATCTCAAATTTGCACCACTGTTTCAATACCGCACCTTCTTATGTGAGATGATAACTTGTATAGCTCCAGAGTTTCCTATCTAGGTAATCCTCAGAACGGCAGAATCTAGATTGCCTTTTGACCCATTCTTCCAAACTCCTTGCCGAGTTTTACCCCTTACTTCTCACAAGTCCGCATTCTTTTCCCTGTAGTACGAAGTAGTAGCCGGATAAGAAGAATCCCAGTCACGTGTCAAGGATGCACCTTCTTTTAAGGCTAACGCAAGATAGCTCTGCCAATTCATATATAATCCCTGCAAACTCCATAACAAAGTGCACCCTCTAATCATTCATTGGCCGGAGTCAAGAGAAACGTGGGTGAAAAGAGCCCGCTGATTGGTGTTGGAGAGAACAAGTGAGCTACCCCCGGGCTCTCCACCAGCAAATCTTCCTATCTCACGACGCCGTTCTGGCATCGTAGGCCCCCGATCAGGAAATTATAGAGGGGCGCTTATGGCTGGTTTCTCGTTTCTTCGTCTCATCTCTGCTTGTCTCTCTTTCTTTCCCACTCTCTTTTCTTTGGTTCCCTACGCGGAACCACCACCAGCGAGCGGGTGCTCCGAGTCCGGTCCTGCTCTAATACTCCGTTGACCTTTTTCCCTTTCCCTCTTCTCTCTCGTTCTTGTTCCTCCACTCTACTTTTTCCCCCTCTTTCTCTTCGCCACGAGTACTAATTCGTCTTCCCTCCTGTTGCTATCATTGCGGTTATTTACGCGTCCGCCCGACCGCACTCATTATCGTTGCCTCTTCTTGCTTCCCCTCTACCCCACCTCGTTGGCTACATTTACCTCCGCCTTCCCGGGTCACGACTTTCCCCGTGCTTGTGGTTCGTCGAGACTGAGAAACGGGGGAAGGAAACAAAGAAGGAGTTTGCGCGAGCAAGAAAAAGAAATATAGACGGAGAAAAGAGGAACGACCTCTTGCTTTCCGCTCTGCTTTGGTCCGGCCGCTGGCATTTCATCGGTTCCGCCATTCTACAGAGTATACACCTGTGCACGGGACTTTTCTAAAGGACCAAGCGGTGCTGCGAGTCACATAGTCAGTGTGAAGATGTATGTTGTTTCCCTGCTCGTCTTTCGCCTCGAAATGGTGGTTTGTCGGTGCATGGCTTCGAGGCATCTTTAATGTTCTTCCATCAATTCTCATCTATTTACTGACACTTGGGTTTAATCTACAGGAAGTTTGGGAAACAGATCCAACGCCGACAGCTTGACCTTCCAGAATATGCGGCAAGTTTCGTCAACTACAAAGCCTTGAAAAAGGTGCGCTTCAGTTGATTCCAGTGCATAGTCATTTGGTCCGGACGCTTATCACTCATGCTTCGATAGCTCATCAAGCAATTAAGCGCAACACCTACGATCCCCGCGCAATCAACTACAGATGTCCGCCACGATGTCCCGGACGCACAAAGCGCTTTGCGCGCGAATAAGGAGGTGTTCTTCTTCCGATTGGTACGTCGCGGGGCTCCGGCGTGATGGTTGACAAACGAATTGTGTCCTAGGCTGACTGGGCGGGCTTGTTACATATAGGAGCGTGAAATAGAGAAAGTCAACATTTTCTATCTCCAAAAAGAAGCTGAGGTTTGTCTCCCCTGCTTGCATTCGTTAGATCGGAAAGGAAAAGACACTGAACAAGAGATTATAGTTCTCACTGCGCTTAAAGACATTGGTCGATAAGAAGCGTGTGGTCCAGTCCCGGGCTGTGACCAATTCCAAAGCCCCGGCGAATTTCGTGGCTTTGTTTGAAGGGTTCCAACAATTCGACGGCGACTTGAACAAGTTACAGGTAGGTTCACTTGGATGCTTCCTGTTATAGGACTCTTTGAACCAACTCCATCTACAAGTGTCTCGCTGACACATTCCGTTTTATAGCAATTTGTCGAGATCAATGAAACTGCCATGTCCAAGATCCTCAAGAAGGTTCGTTTTCAACTTCAGCTTCTACGGGGTGTAGAAGAGGGCTCGTTGCTAGGAGTGTGATAAGCTGACGAAGATACGTGCTATAGTGGGACAAAACCTCAAAGGTCTGATATATATCTCCGCATCCGACTAGATTAAACCGGTAGGATTGTCATTGCTAACATTTCCTTTCTTTTCTTGCAGTCCCGCATGAAAGAGTTATATCTCCATAGGGCCGTTGAGGTACAACCCTGTTTCAATCGAGATGTCCTGCGTGATCTATCAGACCGGGCGACAACCGCGCGCTTGGAATTGGAAGCTTGGGCTGAAGGAGAAAACATCCAATTTGATGCAGCTCGCCCGGCTGCGGCAACCGCGCAGTCGCTAGGATCCGAGGAAGAAGATATAGACGCGCAGGTCCTGCAATCGACAACTGCGGGTAATCTCCAGACTCTGCGCGAGTGGACGACGAAGCTGCAGTCATCTCCAGACGGCGGGGAACGTGCCACTCGCATGTTCCTTGCGGCCATCAACGAATTCTCTGACGAAGTGTTGGCTCTTCTCCTGGAGAGTAACTTGGTGGAAATGCAAGCAGAGGACGACATCAATGAACGCAATTGTCTGCATGAGGCTACTATCTCTGGGCGCGACTTTGTCCTAAAGACCGGCCTTGCGGCGGGTGTCGATGTGTCGAGGTTGGATGTCTATGGCAGAATCCCACTTCATTACGCTTGCATGCATGGACGTGTGGATATGGTGCGCAAGCTACTAGCTGCCAGCCCCGCCACTGTCGATCTTATGGACCATGATAATTTCACGCCCTTGATACACAGCATTGTCAAGGACCAACTGGCTTGTGCTGAACAACTTCTATACAGTAACGCACGCATTGATCCGGCTTCGGAGTCGGATCATATTCCGCTTAATCTTGCTTGCCAGCATGGGTCATTCCCAATAGTGAAAATGTTACTCGAACGGAATGCGCAATTGCTCCCAGATGCTGAAGGCCTCTACCCACAACACATGGTAGCCCGTGCATCACAGTCGCCACAGTTGCTGCTGCTCCTTCAGCAGCATGGTGCCGATATGAACCAAAGAGATAAGCTGTACCAGTGGACCCCGCTCTTCCATGCAGCCAGTGAAGGCTGTGTTGGGTGCCTCCAAACATTATTGGAGTTGGGTGTGGATGCGGATGCTGTGGATGAGAAGAATTTGGCGGCCATGTATTATGCGGCATGGGAAGGGCATCTGGAGTGCATGCTCCTTCTTTGGTCTCATCGTGGTGATGAAAAGCCACCAACTCAAACGCCGCTTGATATTCTCCATGGTTTCAGATTACAAGAACCTGAAGGTGCCATGTCAGATCAATTCGATTCCGGGGATATGGAGACAGCGGACGGCATTCCTGACCTTTCTCTGCCACCACCCATCATTCCCTTGCGGCGCTACGGTCACAACTTCCTGGACAAAAAGGTGTTTGTCCAGATTCTCTTCGATCAAGGTAATTCGGGCTCAATATATTTTGACCAGGCGGGCCGTCATCCAGCTGCCCGGTTGACCATCTCGTCAAAGCTTTCCGATCTAATTCCCCGCACGATAATGCTTCCCATCCAGGACGATTCGCGGACAATATCGTTCCACGTTGACAATCTGGATACTTTCGCCGTGGACTTTGAAATCTTCCCCACATTTGGCTCTAAGGTAATTGCAAAGAGTGTTGCGCTACCGGTCGTATTCAGAGCCGAAAATTCCAGTACTGGTTCCTGCACTTTGCCCCTATTCGATCCTAGATTGCGGTCAATCGGTCAGCTTCGTTTTAGGTTCCAGGTCATTAAGCCTTATCATGGCGATCCGCTGGAGATCACCCATTTTGCGACATACTGGAAGGCGACCAGCGCCCTCGACTCGGAGCATAACGGCTTAGTCACCGGCTCAAGTTTGTCGGGCGACCATGTCCAGCTTTTCGTGCAGCTGACCAAGGATTGCGTGCCTGTGCTTCATCCACAGTTCGCCATTAACCACCATGGAATCGAAATCCCAGTTTGCCATCTCACGTACAGCCAATTTCAAACAATTGGCGCGGAAAGAGGTGCCCACCGTTCAGAAATTGTACACTTCGTACAAACACAAGTAATGAACGACCTCGCTCAACTCCATCGTGTGCTGGCCGCATCATTCCTCTCATTGCAAGATGTCCTTGAGCAATTGCCCATTGGCATTAACATCAATATCTCTACGCTTTATCCGTCACCGACAGAGGAACATATTTTGGGCATGACTTCCTTACCAGACGTCAATACCTTTGCCGATGCTATTCTTACGAACGTCTTTGACCATGCTCGCGTTTCACGGGAGAGACACCCCGATTTCATGCGTTCCGTAGTCTTCACTTCCTATAACCCTAACATCTGCACTGCGCTTAACTGGAAACAACCGAATTGTAAGTACCTGACATTTATCTCGAGCGTCCTTTGTCTTTGGGCTATGATTTGTGCTGACATAGCCCCTTTCCAGACCCTGTCCTTCTTTGCAACGACCTTGGGCAAATTCGTGACTTGGCTCGCGATATTGGCTCGCTGCCTGATGTCCATAGCAGTGGTAAAGCATCTATGTCCATCAAGGAATCCGCACGCATTGCTCAAAGTAATAACTTCATGGGACTGATATGTCGGTCAAGTCTTCTGGTATGGTTGCAATTTTCTTCTTCACTGGCTTGAGTTCGCAATCGTTGGCCGGGCATAAGCTACTATTCGACGATGGATGAGAGAACTGACTCAATTCACTACAGAACGTCGTACCAGCTCTTGTGGAAACGATCAAGGAGCTAGGTCTCGTACTGGTAGCAGATACTTCGGACGATGTCGGACAGCCTTCGCAGAGTGAAGAAATGATAACTGCGGACCCAATGGGCGTTGCTGAGTGGGCTTATCGAATGCCTGACGGTGTCAATGGCGTGATGAAAGCCAATGGCATTTTGCGATTCAATGATACGATTGACATATGATATTTACCTTGCTTTGAATTACCAATTGACCGTTATAGTCATGTCTGTTATACCATGCATATATTGACATATATTCAAGATTTCGTCTTTTTTTTTTTTTTTTTTT
>NW_024467317.1:327715-367135 GCF_000600275.1 Aspergillus ruber CBS 135680 | reverse complement strand
CTTGTCTCACGGTTCATGGGTTCAGAACAAGCTGCTGTTTTGATTAAAATTCCATTGCTATATACAATTAGATGGGGCGATGTGTTTAGGTTGTGTACGTTATTCGTGATAATACCCAAACTGAGAATTGAGAGCCAAGAGACATGAATTTACGCCCCGGAATTAGTCTAAACAGCTAGTAAACAGCTAATATACAATCGTGAAGCTATGATCTATTCAAAAATTGCCATGCCATGCAAGAGAAAGACGAGAACATAAAACCATTCTCCAGAAACGGAAAACGCGAGGTGCAAAAAGGAAAGAAAAAGGGAAGAGGAGGGACGGATCTGATATTTGCACACCGTAGGCTAGGCTAAACTGATGCTCTTATCAGTTCACCAAAGCCGACAAAATAGTGGGATGGGTGGTTTTGAAGCCCTTCATGGCCTCCGTCTTGTAATGTCAACACCCCACGCCCTCAAAACTTTGACAACCTTGGGCGTGATTGCTGCGGTCAACGGCACCCGTATAAAGATGAGGCTCTTGTGAATAGCGTAAGCGAGAGCCAGCTGAGTCCATAGGCCTAAATGGACATGTTAGCAACGGTTTAGCTTCCTTTACTGGAGGGATTGTCACGTACTGGCTTGATCCGCCTTCTTCTTGGCAGTAGCCTGACTCGTTTGCTCGTCCGTTTTCTCGGTATTCACTTTGTTCTCCTCACCAGCCTCCTCGGAATCAGACTCTTCATCCTGTTTACTGGGCCACACGGCGTGAATGCCGTCCGCGACTGTCTGCAGGATAACGTCTTCGTAGTGACCAATCCGGTCGGCTCCAAGAAGACGCACTGCCGCAAAACAGAAGGGGAAGTCCAAGGCAGACAACAACAAGTAAACACCTAGGGCAGACCACCCGTATTCACGGGACAGCTTGCGCAGTTTTTGTGAAAGAGATCCCGGTGCTTGGCGGGACGAACTGAACCCCCGTCGTTGTTGTCGCTGCCTAGTATGTTCTACCCGGGGTCTGCCATTCATTCGACCAAGGGGCCTCCCTTGGAGCTGAAACGATCGTCCGAGAGAAAAGAAACGGCTAAGCGAAGTCGACGGAAGGGAAGGAGAACCGGAGAGACCCATGGGCCGGAGCCGCATGAAGAGCGATTGAGACACAGACGGTGAGGATTTCAGTGCCGATGCGCTTTGGAGGAATTGCGTCGGGGATACTACCCATCGTGATAGCAATGGATGCCGTAGAGACATTCTAATTATGAGGTGTGTTTATATATATGCACTATTTTTCCGGAGCTCGCGGGGGCGGAAATCAGATCCTCTTTTTTCCCTTTCTTTTATTGTGGTGCTGGGACGTCGGTGCAAGGACGGTAGAAAGTTCCAATACTCAGCTGAATGAGAGGATACAACTATCAGCTTTTCAAAAAAAAAAAAAAAAAAAAAAAAAAAAATCTGCAGTGATCTTGAGCTGATGTTGTGATCGAGAAGAGGAAATGAAGGGAGCTTTCGAAAGAAATCCGTTTCTTTCGGTGGTTCGGCGTGCCGACCTCGCCGATTACGAGGTGGAATGGACACTGCCGTTCCAAGCCTGGAAAGGCGAGGGTGTATCTTCAATTGTAAATTTGATATTTTGGCATATATATCACTATAATCAAGCAATCACTCAGCAGTATGTAATTATTTCTAAAAAGGAACGAGAGTTTTGAGGTACATATTCTATAGTTAGTTAACATAAGGTATGATGACTAAGACAACCACCGCCGCAGTAGTTCTGAAAATCTCACCAACGGAGTGGAATTAGATCCTCTATTGGAATTACCCCAGTCCGCTGCTCTCATCCCATTCCGCCATGTCATTGTGTTTATCCAGAGGGCTGTCACAGCTTCCTCTGGCCCTCTGGGCTCCTCAAACGCTACACACCACCACCGCTTGCCATTATATGCCGGTTCGGACATTTGGAATCAAATCCGTGACCACCCCCAAACCTAGCCGATTCAATGTTAGTCCCGACTTGCCGATACTAAAGTCGACGCCTGCGGCGGCTCTCGAGCGCAAGGCTTATACCCTGCCCCTCCGAAGTGGCGCCGTTGCCATCAAGAAGGGAATGACCGGCATCTACGACGCACAAACCGGGACCCGCATTCCGTGCACCGTCCTCCAACTCGACCGGGTAGAAGTGGTCTCGCATAAGACACGAGAGAAGCATGGTTACTATGCTGTCCAGGTCGGCGCTGGCTGGAAGCATCCAAGCAACATGACAAAATCGCTCCTGGGCCACTTCTCCGCCCAGGGGCTCTCGCCAAAGAGACATGTCTACGAGTTCCGGGTTAAGGATGAGAGCGGTCTTCCTCCTGTGGGCCACATGATTAATGCCGACTGGTTCCAGGAGGGTCAATATATTGATGCGCGCTCAAATACCAAAGGTAAAGGTTTTACGGGTGTGATGAAGAGACATGGGTTCGGTGGTCAGGATCGCAGTCACGGTGTTAGTTTAACGCATCGTTCGCTCGGTTCTGCGGGTCCCGGTCAGGGTGGTGGTTCCAGAGTGTATCCCGGCAAGAAGATGGCAGGGAATATGGGTAATGAGCAGAACACAGTGCAGAATTTGAAGATTCTGAAGGTTGATGCGGTGAACGGCATTGTTGTTGTTACAGGTATGCTTTTTCTCCCCACTACCCTCTCCCCGGGTTATTTTCGACCAAGTAGATTGCTAATTGGTTTTGTTCAGGTGCTGTCAGTGGTCCTAAGGGATGCATGGTCAGGATACAAGATGCAATCAAGAAGCCTTGGCCTGAGGTGCCAGCAGCAACAGAGGAGTCTGCATAATGTTTCACGTCTTGCAAAAATATTTGGGAATGTACTATTACAACTCTACTGGTTACTAGAGCGGCGTCTGTATATGATACATGAATGATATCCTCTTTCTGATTGTTTCGGTCCAGCCATGCCCTGTCGTGATGACTTTCAGCTATTCATCGTTTCTTGATTTCGCGTTTTGATTGTTTCCCTTCTTTCAGATAATCATAAGTACCGATGGCTTTCGGACCCTCCCAAGAACGCCCGACCCAATGCAAAACGCCTAGCTGTACAAGATTCGCAAATATCACATAAGCGACAACTCAATGGCTCTGCTTTTCACTCAGTTTTGTTGAATGGGTCGCCGTCGCCCTCCAATAGTTGTACTAGTGTCCCATCTTCCAATTGCAAACTCCACTCCTCGGTACGGAACTAGTAGGACAAGAATGTTGGTTAGCAAAGACGTTTGAATGGTTTTGTGCCACTGAAGCGCGAAAAAAGCAGATAATGATGAAGGAAGACGTACAAAACTCATCCGATCCGGCCGAATGCTGCGGAACCTCATTTTGCCTTGAGCTTTTGTCCCCTTGACCCAGAACGAGATGTCGATACGTCCATGTAGCTGGTTCATCTCCCCACTGATCCAAGGCATCTGTTGTGCGAAATAGATCTCATCACCCAGAATCTCCCGGGCACGCGGCGATGTCCTTAGCGCGTATAATGTACTGTTGACCACACTCGATGAAGATTTCTGGTAGTTGAAAATGCCCAGCATTGCTGCACCCACAACCACGGCGAAGATTGGCAGCGTCCGCAACCATCGTCGCTCTGTTTGCACAGAGGGGAGCTCCCGATCTGCCCGTCTTTCCATCAGAGGGCCCGAATTTGCGTTCGGCGCGGGGATCAAGTTGCGACGGGGTATTAAGATTCGGACAGGAAAGTTCTGTAGGCGTCGGGCACCAATGCGCCACTGCGCAGCTTGTAGCGACATTTTTAGCAAGAAAAGAGGTTCTAACAAGAGAATCAAAGCAAGATGTGGAGGGGCCGGCCGCAAGTTGATATGAGAGAAAGCAAACAAGACAAACCACATTTGGCTCTGCGGACGTTGAAGTGCCACCAATCAATTGGCCCGATTGTCAGTCTTCATGCCAACGTATTATCGAACTCAACGCTTGCCCTGATTTCAAAGCCCTGGATCGCTTCATGGCTACTACAAGGCTTCGTAGAGTATTTCGCTACCCCGAGGACTCAGGTGACGAAGGGCATGAGCGTGAAGAGTTAGACGAGGAAGGTCCGTTTGCTATACTATTTTCTAGATACGTTGTTCCTGACAGAGTCCACAGAGCAAGAACGGGTGATAGAGCAATTGCAGAGACAGAATGACCAGCGGAATGCACAATATAGTGTAATAATCTCCATTCTCTGAAAGATGCTGGGTCTGACGCTGAACAATTCATTACGGTATATAGACTGTTTTCACCGCATTTCCACTACTACCAACACTAGTGTTCGTCCCGTCAGTGCTGTCCAGATCATCAACTCCCGCAGCGCGGCTCTTCTCCTTCCTTGCTATCTCGTCGTTGCTGGTAACGGCCTGCATAATGAAGCTGTCTATGCCGCACTTGTCTGATCGCAAAGGCAAGAGACCTGTTGCACGGGTCAAACGCACCATGCTCGTCCGAAAAAGCTTGTTGTTTACAAACACTGGCATCTGCGGGACATTGATCCTGGTGTATCTCTTCGCTAATATGTCATCTTCCTCTATCTGGCCGGGTTTATATATAGTTCCAGGAGGTACGTATCTTTGCCCAACACCTGCATATAACTTCCATTCGGTCAGTTATTATGAAGACGGTCACCTTAGGCTTATGTTATCCAGCAATGTTCGGGGTAATCTTGTTGGTGCGGGAAGCAATGATCTCAGTGGATTTATCACATCTTCAGAACCTTCGATATGAGTACAAAGGTGCCTAGATAGCTTGTCCAGTAACACTCTTGAGCAGCAGAAGAACGATAATACTAGCTTGTTAATTCAATCATAAGGCTCTGTTATTCTGAGTTGAGAGTCAAGCCGACAATATCGAAATGTTCAACATGCTAAGCAACCGAATCCTAGAACCCTAATGTTTCAAAAATCATATAGAAAAAAGAAAATCAAAAATCAAAAGCCTCCTTTGAATGTTAAAATGCCGCATGCGCCGTTATGCTAACCCCATTTTTAAGAAAACCCCAAGATCACCCTCAACTCCACATGTAATAATGCTCCCAGGTGCACAGACGCGCTCTCAATCAGATGCACTAGCAAAAAGTTCGTAAACCCTCTTAGATATTTGATTCTGGCGGCGTAAGAAACAACTGCTTTAATGAGGGGTCTACGGGTATATCGTCGAAGTTTGACGCTTGAGATGCTTCTTCAAGCTGGATAGCGTGGTCGATTAAAGACTGATTGCGTTCCTCGTCGGCCTCCTTCTGGCGTTTTCTAAGTCGAGTTTCGTCGTCCACGCCTGTCTTCTCGAACCATTTAAGATTCGAATGCCGGAAATTAACCAAGCTCTCAATGCTGCGAGGGTCTGCTATATTCTTTGTATCATGGCCAAGCACGGTGGATGCAGGCTCGAAAGGAGTCATAGTATTGTCTCGGCGACACGCCGCGCAGATACAGATTTTCTGACACCTAGGGCACATCCAATGATACTTCTCCATGGCATCTTGTGGTTGTATGCTGAAGGCCCTGTAAAGGCCTCCATAGCAGTAATTCAATTTGCAATACGTACAAGACACAAGCTTCCATAGTGGCTCAGCACACTTGCAAATGTGACAATGGCCGGTGCCCTGGGGTGTGTTGCGGCGACCCGTCTTCCTTTTCTTTCTTGCTGGGCTAGTCGTCTCCGGGTCGCTGACTTTGTCGATCTTCTTGACGGTTGGTTTCATGATATCAACCCATGGCCGCACTTTCAGTTGTTCTTGGCATACTTCAGCGAGTGACTTTTTACCCATCCTTTCTCTTTCTGCAAAAAATTGTTGGTAAGGTTTATTGAGCTCGTGCGTGAGACCGAGGATTTGCTGCCTCCACACTTCGTACTTGGTTGTCAATTCCTCCCAAGGAAATTGTTCAACCCACTTCAGATTGGAAATGCAAGCACAACTCCTCCCCATTGCGTAACATTCCATGCATATATCATAGGTGTCCTCCCCTTCCAAGGCCGGAGGTCCTATGCATGATGGACATGTCAAAAAACGGTTGAATATGTTCCCTCTGCAATATGAACAAGTTATATTGCTGTCAAAGGCGGTGAATTCAACATCTTTCTCAGCGGGTAGTCTTGGCGAAAAACTCTCTGACAGCAGAATTTGAGCGTAAAGAGTAAAGAGATGTTGAAAGTCATTGATCAATTGTCTAACTTCTGGGTTATCAATGTTGTATTCATCGACATGACAGAGAAGGTTCGAGTATCGTTCAAGGGAGTAAAACACAATCGCCTTGTTCTTATACTGCTCGTCCCGGCAGACCATTCGGGCATGTGGAAGCGCTTCAGTCAATGCCATCTTTAAAGTTTCCACTGTGGTACGATTCCATGCCACTTTCATTGTTCTAGTGCCTCTGTTCCAGACTTGGTGAGCTGCTAGAGGGGGTATGAGAATTAAGTCACCCGGACTCTGTTCAACAATATAGGTCTTGAACGGCGCTGCTTTCCATGCGTTCATCTGTGCGAAATGGTCTTCAATATCGATGTCATGGCCCAATGTTGACATCCAGTACTCGGAAACCACATGACGGTCTTTACTTTCAGTCATGAACCAGAGCGAAGATCCGGGTTTTATGGGTTTTCCATATTCCATTGACCCTTCTGATGCTTCGACCATGATGTTGTGACCGATACTGGCGCACATTTCCTGATGGGATGGGGTATATGTTCCTTCATGACCAATATAGCACATAAGGTTCTCCGCGCGCATATCTGGTGGCAGACAACTCATTAGGTCACCTGCCTTGGCTATTCGTATCCCTGCCTCACTCTCGTCAGGAATAAAAGCTGATGTGGAACCCGGGCCATCATAAGCCTCTGGGGTTTCGTTGAAATAGAAGACCGAGGGAGGGATTTGTCGCTTTAGATGGTCGTGCCACAACGGAGGACAATCAATATCCTTCAAGTATATACGTTGGAGATTCCCGTCTTTATAATTGAATGCCGTCCATTGATTGGTAAGAAGATGCATGTTCTTGAGATAGTGACCAATTGTGAGAGGGAGATCGGACTTGGTGGTAAGGTTGCGAGCAATTTCCGCTTTTTCAGGAAATACCGTGCTGTCAGTAATGCTAAGAGGGAAGCGTTATACTGACAACTTACTCTTTCCCCCATGGTGTGTTCTCAGCCACTTCTCAGAGAAGATGGAACTGTCCAGACTTTCATTGAATCCTTCAACAACTAGAGGTGTCCCGCCTTGTACAACGCAAAGTTGAACGAGTTTTTCGAAAGCCCCTAAGCCCATGCGGTCTATTGCGTTGCAATGAATTTTGGTAGCGAACTTGAAATTCGGTGTCGCATCCACAAGTGCTGGGATATCCAAGTCTGGGGAGATCGGTTCAAAAGCTGCGCGGGGCCTCTGGGCAGGCATCGTGACAAGCGTTTAAATGATTGATAGGAAGAAGCTAGTTTTCGAAAACAATTGATTTGCGCCTAGTTCAAGAAATGGAAGTGTTATAAGGTGCTCCGACGGCAGAGCATTTTTTGCTTCTCTGGAAGAGCGGTAGTCATTTGTCCGGCATGTATCAGTGAATATAAGGGAACGCCCAGTTTAATAAGTCAAAAAGTCGCGAACGTCTTCTGGAGTTCCTAAAGGAGCTACCTATAGCTCATTGTGAATTCATTGCGATGCGATTACGCGATGGTCAGCGAAACCTGTCAAAGGAATGCATATCCAAGTACCAATGCGTAATTTACCTCGGTACGCGATCGTCCAAGTAATTGTGGCAGTTGTACTATGTAGAAGTTACGTCGTATACCACCACCTTGCCGATTGTCAATATCTCACAAAAGAGCGGCGGGTGGGCCCAGCACGTGAAACTGGATATCAGTCGTCGCAATTCGAAAACTGTGATGCAAAGGAATTGACTTTTCTAGTCGGAGGGCTTTATTCTCTTTTCTTTTTCTCTTTTTCTATATGAGTATGAATCGCGGTTGAACTATTCTCGTTTCTGAGTATCGTGGTTTCGTTATTCTTGATATCGTGCTTTACAGCATGAGTTCTTCGATATTTCACTTCAGCTTGTACCGAGGGGTGCAACTGCGCACATATATTAGGGGACGAGACTTTGTTCTGTGCAGCAGACGCCTTTCGACGGTAATCCACTATGTCCGTCTATCTTCAATGTCGCGTGGTCGTATAGGAAACAGGCCTACAAAATCCCCGGTGCTTCAAACGACTGCAACTAGGAAGGCGATCTCCGCCCGACATAGTTCGCATTCTCCATCTTCGTTGCAATTGGCCGCTGAATCAAACAAATCAGCAAATCCAGTAACGCATTATAGGCCTCCTACAAGTGGGCTGATTGCCTCTCTTCCTCGGTCATGGATACCTTACGCTGAGTTGGTGCGACTCGACAAGCCCGTTGGAACATATTACCTATTTTTCCCATGTATATTTTCAACGCTTTTGGCTGCTCCCATGGCACCGCATGCCACAATTCTGCAAATTGTCGGCACAACAGGCCTTTTTTTCACTGGAGCATTGATTATGCGCGGAGCCGGTTGTGCGATAAATGATCTCTGGGATAGGAATCTGGATCCCCATGTTGAACGCACAAAATTTCGACCAATTGCAAGGGGGGCGCTGTCTCCCGAACAAGCGATACTGTTTACAGGCACTCAATTACTGGCTGGGCTTGGTGTGTTGCTCCAGTTTCCTACCCAGTGCCTATGGTATGGGATTCCTAGTTTGCTCCTAGTGACGACATATCCCCTTGCTAAACGCTTCACCAACTATCCCCAGATCATCTTGGGGCTTACATTTTCATGGGGCGCGATAATGGGATTTCCAGCATTGGGCGTGGACCTTCTCGCTAATCCCGATGCACTGAAATCAGCGGCAGCTCTCTATTCTAGCTGTGTCGCCTGGACAGTATTGTACGACATGATATATGCCCACATGGACATAAAAGATGATGTAGCTGCAGGGATTAAATCAATTGCTCTTCGCCATGAACACAACACCAAAAGTATCCTTTCCGGCCTAGCTGCGACCCAGGTCGCATTGCTTGCTGTGGCAGGAGTAACGGCAGGTGCTGGTCCTGTGTTTTTTGTGGGCAGCTGCGGCAGTGCAATTATTACCCTTGGCGTTATGATTTGGAAAGTTCAGCTGAAGAATGTCCAGAACTGTTGGTGGTGGTTTAATAACGGTTGTCTGTTTACCGGAGGAGGCATAGCATTAGGGCTACTCCTGGAGTATCTGGCGCAAGCTTTCGGCTTCCATGAGAAAGAAGAATCGAAACTAGAAACGTCCCCAACCCCGCGATGAATCGGATAGAAGAAAATGAATATATGAATAAATCTCCCGATACGTTAGTATACCAAAGCAAATATCAACATTTCCTCTGGTCTCAATCACTACATATCGCCGTTTTTGTTCAACAACACAATTGCGATGAGAATAGATTCTGCTAACTTCATAACCTGGTGATATTGAGTAATACATAGTAATATGGGGTTGATAAGGCGGCAATAGTTAGCGTATCCTGATTTCTGATTGGTTGAGAGCAAATAATTTTCAATTGTTAATCAGCGGTATTCTTAGTGGCGTACTTGCAGTCTGCATATCAATACCAACCCTTTTTGAATCACAGTTCAGGTTTTCAGCCCGAGACACACATTAATCAAGACCTTTTTTGAATTATGTTTTCAAGGACAGCATTCGCGTCGGTAAGTGTACTTTGGGCAATTCCGGGATCTGAACGAACGTACACTAAAGTCTTCCAAGGTATTCCGACCACTTTCCCGGCCGGCGAACTTCGTACAGCCGCGCACTGCTGCTTTCCAGCTGCCTTCTACCCTCCATGCACGCCTGCTGTCTACCGAGACGAGAGCGGCGATTGATAAGGCAGTTGCTACCGCCCCCGTTGTGCTGTTTATGAAGGGCACGCCCGAGACCCCGCAATGCGGTTTCTCACGAGCTAGTATCCAGATATTGGGCCTGCAGGGTGTAGACCCTAAGAAATTCGTCGCATTCAATGTCCTAGAGGATCTTGAATTGCGACAAGGTAAGCTAAGAGCTTCCATAGTTCAACTGGGATACATGGAGCTGACCGTGTCACTATGTAATATCACCAGGCATTAAAGAATACTCGGACTGGCCGACTATCCCGCAATTGTATGTGAACAAAGATTTTGTTGGCGGATGCGATATCCTTATGTCAATGCACCAGAATGGGGAGCTCGCAAAACTGCTTGAAGAGAAGTCAGTTCTGGTAGCTGCCGATTAGACACTCCGGCATCATGCCCCTTCTCTTTTGTATGAATATGTCTGTATTGACAGTTTAATTTGATGATCGTTGTTACTGTATTTTTTCTTGGAAAACGTTTGCAGCGTGTACACTTACTCTTCCATGTGCCGCAGCGCATATTCCAGCCCTATATTGCAGACTTAGGCATGATGTTGGACGGGCCTAATCTTTTCATACAGAACTGGCTTCAACTGTGTTTTGCTCTGTATTTAGCTGGTGGCGGTTTTATTATGAAATAACAGGTATGTCGTTGTTGAAACTATTTACAGCTAGTCTGTTTTCCTGCGTAAAACTATGAACGGCAATGATTATGCTGTCTCTTCCTTTGCCCTGGCCAAGTCCTCGATGGCGCCTTTCTGCAGTTTCGCGCGCTGCCTTTCTTCATATGCTTCTCGACTTTTTAGAATTCGATCAACAATCTCGCCAGCATTCACATGCTGGAAGGCATGAGACTCGGTCTCCCTGAAGATGCCCATTCTCTTTGGGGCATTATAGGGATCATATGTTAGCGGAATGAACGTTGTTGGGCCGTGATAGACAGCGTCGGGGACACCCAAAGGCATATTCTCCAGGTAGGGTTGACTTGGAGAAAAAGGAGCCGAGAAGACGACGGCATGGATATACTGGCTCTTAAGTCAACATCATACTGAAGCGCTGTTCATGACAGTTAATTATATTGACTTACACGGCATTGGAGGACACAGAGGCCACGTTCAAAGATGTTCATGATCGGGTAATTGAGTCCCTTCCACTTGTTAATCACATCATCATCATGGATACCAGCAATAATATAAGCCGGAGGATAGTCTTCGCCGGACTCTTCCAATCTGCTTTTCTTCTGTTCGGGGTTATACCAGCCACGCTTGTGGCCTTCTGTCTCCTCTTGGGCTAAGACCTGTCTGAGGAACTCGATATGGCCAGATGAAAAAAGGTCAAAGCCACCATCAACATAAATTATTCGTTGCCCTGGTTTGGGGGGTTTCCCATGGACAAGACTTTCAAATGACCCTGCTTCTTCAACATTACCGTCAAGCTTGGCTAGACTCGAGCCAGACCAAGTCGAAACCTGGGGTCCAGGTTGTAGTCCAGTCTCATCCGTGGCATAATCTGTGATCCGGCGCATGAGATCCGCGGCGGATTTTTTTCGTTCCTCCCAGTTTCTGGAGCCTTCTTCCCCGGCAAGCGTAGCTTCAACAGATTTGATGAAATGACTCTTGGTGCACAAGAGCATACGGCCAACGAGATCTGTTGTGGAAATCCCAGGGGTCCGTTTGACCACTTTAAAGCGTCCTGCTGCCTTGACGAACCGGTAACAGTCGTCACCATTACTATCAGAGGTGATGTCGTCGCCATGAACGACATACTGGCAGCCGTAATGAGACACCCAGGGAAGCGAAGTTACGTATGGGGCACGGGGAATACATCGGGACGCCCAGCGGCACGCCTCTACTGCAGCGACACTGAATACCAGATATAAGAAGCGATGTCAGCGTATAGGGGAGTAGGAAGAAAAGAGCGAAGTAAAAGTGACTCAGTAAACTAACCGTTCTTCCAAAGTCATCACCGTTGGTCCCTTATTCTCCAGGATTGCTTCGTCCGAATGTACACCAACGAATAGTTCTTTGCCTAGCTTACGGGCTTGAAGCATAGCTCCCGCATGTCCTACAGGGAGAATCGAGAATTAGACGATCGATCTATCTTCATGCTGGAAGGATGGGATTGACTTCTCACCGTGATGGCTAAAGTCAAAACATCCGTCGACCCAAACACGATCCTCTGAAATGGGCGTATTCTCCTGGGGGTCCACGGGCCAGTTCCCTGTTAGCGGGGCAGGCTCCTCGAGGGATGTGCTCATGTTGCGCAGACTGGATGAGAAGGCGCTTTCGGCAATTTTGATTTTGGAGTATGCTTCTGGACTGGGAGGCACCACTGGAGTGTAAGGAAGGAGTATGTTTACAGAAAGAGAGAGAGGATAAGGTGGAGAGGCAGTAGACTACGGAGTAATTAACTAGCTTGGTACTACTATTCCGTGTTCGGAGGGGTCCTGATAATCATATCTATATCGATCTTGACACAAGGAATCATCGATACACTACATAAGAAATATGTATATTGTTTTCCATAAGCCCAGGTTAAACAGAGGAACTACGTAAAATATCAGGTGGTATAACGAATTTACACAGAGTACGGAGTACATTCAAGAAAAGGGGGGAGGGGCTAGTTCAGAATGAATGTGGAGAGACTTTCTCCAGATCTCTGCAGACTACTTACCCTACAGCTTACTTTCAATCATACAGCTTACTACAGTACTTAAAGCACGTCAAATATTTATTCCAGACCCGGATGCGAATGATAAGAAGGCGACAAAAGCCTTCCTGATTCTTTATCCTCATTCCAAACCTCTGCGTACGCAATTCGACGCCGGCAAAGATGATTTCGTCCACGTTCGGCCCAAGTTTAACTCGAAGAGATACCGCGAAATCAAGTGTGGGACAAGAAAGCACACATGGACCTATCCCTCCTCCTTTAACGAGTGGAGGAGGCACACTCGGACCACAAAGTGCTGGGGCTATATACCAGCATATCCATGACATGGCAGCGAAACGGATATCTACTTTGGATTATCTTCGGAAAGCGTCAGTTTGTCCACATTGTCTTTATTCTTCAGGAGAGCGATCTCGTTTTAGATGCTAATAGACTTTACAGTCATGAGGGACGCGTATACTGGTTCAACACAATTCACTTCTCCCGGGCGGATCTGGGACGCATGTCTTATTTCGAGACTCGGAAGCTGTCTCGTCGTGCAGTCAACTACCTTCTACTTGGTTTGTCATTACCGCCAATTTTGGATGTCAACTCAACACCTTCCGAATACCTGCGTGCCCTAAATGCGCTTCTGTTGGAATTTGAAGCCTTCCAGCAAGTACACCCACCTGACGGGAGTTCGTCGTCAACGCTAGCCAGAGCGCGTATTCCACAAATGTTCAAGCGAGCAGCACATGCAGGGACAAAAGTCAGAAGAGCTAGCTCGGCAACAGAGATTGGACTGCCCATGCAATCTAGCGATCCTTCTGATTTAAAAGCAATGGCAGGGAATATCGCCCCATCTGCGACAACAGCTGCGACTGTCAGTTCATTTCCTCAAACAGAGTCATCTGAACTTCTTCCAGGGGAGGAGTATTCCTATCTATTAACGCCGTCGCTCCCCTTCGAGCCGGATTTTTTCGAAACTTTTGCTACTCTGTGTGATGTTTTGATTGATTGCTACACTCGATTGATTTCTCTGGTATCAACTCCTTCGGTATGCACTGTCTCTCTAGGCGAAATGTTCTCCAAGGCGGATACAAAACTTCGAAAGATCATGGTGGCTGGTGTGGTGCGAGAATTCGAAGACGCCAGTCGCAGTAGTGCCAGAAACGAGGTGACTGGTGTCAGTCGTGTAGTTTTGGGTGGTCTTCTGGGCTGATCGCTACCCTCCTTTTCTTTTTTCTTTCTTTTCCTTCTCATAGGCGGTATAATGGGCGTTGACTGGTTGGGAACGGAGTATTAGGAGCGCCGATGTACAAGTAGAAGTTCTTTTGAAAGATACATTCAGAAAAGCTATAGTTACTGCTGCGGAACTAGTCGGATCGACACTAATATCCTAATAATGCTTTTTATTTCAGATTCTCTATTCTAATTTCTTTGTACAGAAGTCCCGAAATGGGAACAAATACACATTGACCAACAAAACCAAGGGATATCTAAACAACTTTTGTGAAACACAAGTTTCATGAAAGTGGGAACATGATAATCGTATAAACATTGGCCACGGCCACCGAAAAAGAGAAACAACCACCAAAACAAGAAGGATTAGAAACCGACGCCGAGATATGCAAGTCGCTTAATATGCGGATGGAAACGGATGTCTAAATGCTCACGACTGTAGCTGCCTTTTTTCGTGCTCGCGTTGTTCGCCGAAGACCCGTCGACTCATCTCGAGTACCGCCTCGAAGCCTTCTCGTCCTCTTTTGGCGTTTTGACTGAACCTTTCCACACTTGCCTCCTCTACCTTGTTTTTGATCTTCTGCCAGCCACCACAAAGTGCGGTGATTTTGGCTTCTTGGTTAAAATCGGTGGAGTTTGCCTTTGACAGTGAAGGTCGGTATATCACAGTTTCTTGAACGTTGAGAACGTTGGACCAAGTAAGATTGCTGGAGCACATGGTAACTTTCTTCGCGATTGGGTCGACATACGAAATCTCGTAGACATGAGATGTAGCGCTCCCTCCAAATAATGATAATACCCATTGTGGCACGGACTGATCACATGTGATGAGGCGCTCCGTACGCAACTATATACAGCAGCGATGTTAATTGGGGTTACTCGAGATAACAAACTGGAAACACAGAGCAACTTACGATTCCAGTTGCTGGATCGACTGATCGAGAAAGAGTATCCACCCCCACGACATGGGTTGACTTGTCATTCCATGGGCAGTACTTGCGCCAGTTCGCGGTCGAAACTTCGTTCCAGGAATAGTCGAAGATGCAGTTGGAAGAGAAGACCTTCATGATTGCTCGTCTAGGAAGATGCCCGTTTCTAGGCAATCAAAGGAAAGACACTCTAGACTGACAGTGTTTGATGTTGGACGTGCCGTGGCACGGATTAATCGGTGTAAATCGGTGTTATTATGGTTGCAGTGCGATGGTCGAAGTGAAAACGCAGGAGTAACAAATTCAGGAGGAACGCAATGAGTAATGAGTCAGATTGCTCAACTACAGAAGAATTGAATAGTTCTAGTAGTGATGAAAAGCTTAGATGATATATGATGGCGATATTGGATGATAGGATGTGGATGGCGATCGCAGCTCTCCTGCAATGAGAATTGAGAAGCGGGAGAAATTTTTAATGCACGAGACCTGGATCCGATGTCGGGATCTTCCGGCAGAAAAGCAAAGAACGCCGGTCATCCATGGTTACCGTAACACTCGGTACAGGGGAAACCGGAGCGCTTGGTATTATGCAATTGTGTTCACTAGTGCTTGTACGGAGTACTCTGTGCTATAATTCAACATGGTTGAAAGTGTTTTTGGGTGACTGACAAACTATTTGCAATAATAATGGATCCCACTTGGAGCAAAGGATTAGCATGGAGCCGCTGTCATCTCAATTTTACAGGATAATGCCGAGTCTAGATCACTAGCGCCTTGAATCCAGAGGTCTCGAAAAAGCATTCTGCTCCATAATAATATTACATCATATATCGCTATACACATATTTAGCTGTGTTGTGGGAAATACTCCAGCATCTTGCATTTACTTGGTGAGGACGTGCTACTGTCGATACCTTTTTGCAGAAACCTGGGGAATCGCTGTTTACTCTCCATCGATGCACTATTTTTCATTAATAAACCATTCTTGGTGCCCTCCTCGAGCGCTAAACATTTATAACTATCGTCTATTTTGATTAGCAGATATATGAATGAATGATTGTTAAGAAAATCATGAGTGTAGATATGTTACAGATTCCAGAGTATCAATTTAAACTTAGACTATGTTAATACATTCATTCATGTGATATGACAAATTGACGAAGACCCTCGCCAGACAATGCAGGCTTGGATTATGACATCGTGGGCCATTGACTAACTTGATTAAATTCCTTTGGACACCGGGGCTTCCTGAAACTGGTCTTTTGGCTCTAGCAATTTCTCCCCTGGGCCCTTTTCCTCTGCACCTTCTTCACCAGACAGACTCCGACGTTGTGAGTCATCGTCCACGTTAAATCTGTCTCGTCAACGCTCTCCTCTCCTTATTTAGAATCGCTCACCATGCCGCGTCAGACACTCTAGTGCACATTTGAATACTCTCTTGGTAGCGAATTTCCGATAGACCATATAGACGAAGACACCTATTACAATCTGAAGGAGGAAATCCGGGAGTGTAGAAAATAAAGCGCCCGAGGAGAACTTGGCATGGTTAAAAACAGAGCAGAAGGAATGATCATGATCACCTCAACTCCCTGTTCCATTGATGGTACCATTACTTTGTTGATGTGGTCAAGGGGGTGTTGGTAAAAAGTGTTACAAAGGAAAATGGCCATAGGTGTAACCTAGTGTGGTGCATTTCATTGAGGTTACTTAGGCTACTCACCCCTCTACTCAGCTCCTGCTCAGTGATCGGCCCAGGGCATGCTCAGATCTGCTCGGTGAGTAAGAAGCCGCAAGGGGTGAGCACTAAAATGAAAAGAGAAAGCCTTCAAGCTGTCCAAAATCAAGTACATATGTGCCCCATACATACTATACACGTATAATTATTATTCCTATTCTGCATTTATTCTGTACTCCATACACACCTTTCTGTTCTCTCCCATACCGACCGCCCTTTCCTCTCAATATGGTCGAACTCAGAAAGCGCAAAGCATCTGCACAGCCTAACATCACGGGGACCAAAAAGAGAGGCAAGAAAGAAGAGATACCTTCCTCAAGTCGCCAAACGGGAAAAACGAGCAATACCACAAACGCTGATTCACTTACTGGAGTTCCCAATATCGGTGACACTGTTATTCTGGATGGTTTCGGTGGCGAAATTCAGACAAATGATGGCGCAAGAACGAATCTCAAAGAGCTTGTAGCTACAAGCAAGTCTGGTGTTGTTCTATTTACTTATCCAAAAGCATCAACCCCTGGTTGTAAGTATATTCTCACCATAGTCCAGAGTGCAAGCTCGGTATCCCTATTTTGAGATGCCCAGTGGTTTACTGCAGAAACTCATTCCATGAAAGGCACAAAGCAAGCGTGTATGTTTCGCGACAAGTACAGCCATCTGACATCAACTGGGCTATCAATTTACGGCCTTTCAACCGATTCACCCAAGGCAAATACTACATTCAGGTCCAAGCAAACCTTACCCTATCCTCTCCTTTGCGACACCAGCGCTGTATTGATTAGCGCCATTGGGTACAAGAAAGCACCAAAGGGTACTATCAGAGGCGTCTTCTCAGTAGATAAACAAGGTAAGGTCTTGCTTCGCCAGGCCGGCGGTCCGGATGCAACAGTCGATGCTGTACAGAAACTGGTGCAGGTCGAAGGAACCCCGAAAACGGATGTTGAAACACAGACCAAGAATGAGAATTAGAGGGGAAAGGGAATTGAGGAAGAAGGAGGGGGGAAGGTATTAAACAAATCCCTGAACTAGCTCATGGCTTGTTCTGCATCCAACATATAGTATCCTTGGGTACTCCAGTGTGAAATTGACCAGATAGTGGTCTCCTTACATTGTTCAGTAATATCCTGACCTTTAGCTTTAAGTAGATCTGACGTCTGTTAACAATGCGGTGTTTATAATAATGTGGATGGTAACTAGATTAGAATGCTTAGAATTCACTGCATGCCTGTTCGCTGTAATGAGATTCCGTGTCGGGTGGAAATACTATTGTTCCGTTTATAGCGTCGGCTATCAGCGCTTCCTAATGAATGTTCGCCGTATTACACTACCAGTTACTGAACATATCTACTTTGGAGGCGGTTGAAAAAGGTAATGTTTTGGCCGTTTGAATTGAATTTCCTTTTCTCTTACGCCGTACATTTTGCGGCAAGCTGGGGATAGCATTGTTAACTTGGCACATGTAGGTCAACGTCTCGCTCATCATGGCTCGCGATATCTTGAAAGCAGCCAAAACCGCCTCGAACGCCGTCGCCGTTCACAAGGTAAGATAGTTCAGCCTTGGCTTGAATTGTGTATCTTCTGTTTCTGTCCAACGTGCAATTTTTCTAAACGATTATCTCTTTAGAAATACACAGTCCAATCCTACGGAATTTGGGAACGTATCCGTCGCCTATTGTCCATTGCGCCCGAGCGATCCACCGGTATCCCATTGAATGCTCATTATCGTCTTCCTACGCCTGGAGGTCTTTCACCTCTAACTTACGATGACCCCGTGACTGCGCCAGCCGGTGACATTGCCGACAACCCCTACTGGAAACGAGACGCCCGAAGGAACTATCCCAGGCTCAGCACTGTGAATCAAGCAGATGCCGTGGGTCTGCTTACCGTTGGAAGCCAGGCTGCGCCAAAAGATGACGTCTTGCAGATTGGAGAAGCAGGGCAAAAACAACTGGTTTCTGTCAAGCAGGAAGGCGAACAGCGTGGTTTGGCTGCTCATTTTGAGAAAGACAAGAAGGGCATTAAGGACGTTCTTGGCCCTAATGGCCTGCCGCCGACGCCTTGTAATCTGAATGCATCGGCAACAAAGTACCAGCTGGACCACGACAATGGCTACCCTGAAGTGTATGTTGAATTTTCTCCCAGCTAAACTCAAGTGCTAACGCCTCTTAAAATAGGTATCCCTGCCGCACATTCGTTTAATTGTGCCATAGACTTTTCCTACAATGGATACCATTTATTTCTTTTTTTTTTTTTTTTTTCAACGAATACAGCACTATACCACTGTAGATTTTTACCTATATATTTTACTTAGGGCTAGAGGCAACAACATGCTATCAGCATGCATATGAGAAATGAAAAGGTGAAAAATAGATAGATACTAAAATAGAGAGAACGAGCGAGAGAACCTAATGGTAGTGACCGAGTTATATAGATTTCTTTCTTTCCTTTGCGTGGCCCCAAGATACGTGCACGATAGATAATTGCATATTCATTCAAGAGCTAAGAACATTGATACAGGAAGAACTGTGGTCATAACAGACAATGATCACATTTCCTTTGCCTTATCGACGCGCCTTTAGTCAAAGGGGTTGGTCCGAGTACCCCACCATGTCAAGAACAAGCTCAGTCCCACTGTTTCGAAAGCCCTGCTGACGGCTCCCACAGCCACAGTATCTAGAGGCCGCTTCTCCGTAAATACCTGGCTGATGAACTGTTCTCGCGCGGGAAATGAAAGGGTCAGCATTTAAAAAACTGGGAAAAGGCACAGGCAAGACAACGTACGCTTGGAGCAGAACTAGCCATGAAGATCAAGCTTCCCAAATAGGCCGCGCCCTTGTAGCTCAGAGTTCCGGTTGCATTGATTAAGGCTGCCACTCCGTACGTCTGGGCTGCACTTCCGACGAAGGAACTGCCCCAGGCGGCTGCTGCTCCAGCAGCTTCTTTGGACTTAATGAATTCTTCTTTAGAATTGGCTGCCTGAGCACGGTGGTAGGTGTCCCCAAAGACTGGCGCAAGGATACCCAAGGAAGCAGTATGGGTGAAGACCGTACCCATCGCAATGGCAGAGGGCTTCACGGGGGGCAAGTCTTGATCGTCATGTTTTAGCAACATATAGCCTTTCGGACCATTGGAATACTCACAGTGAAGAGTCGTCATTTTGAAAAATCAATCAAGTAGAGGTAGATATATTACGGTTCTAATAAAAACGTGTCTTCATTAGAGGATAGAAGGAATAGATAGAATTACAGCAGGAAATAGGTGAGCTTTTGAAGGTGATATGGTATCGTCATCTTGGCAGCCGCGTTCAGAAGTAGCTAGCAATGACGTCGACATGATCGAAAATGTATTCTATAAGGAAATAGGAAGTAGAACCTGCTATGGAGTAATACTATTACTTTGGACCAATGATCGGGCTGAGTGGATGCGGACGGAAAGTAGATGGCAATGCGGGGGAGATCGGAAATGCTTTAAGAACGACATGACATCATTTCGAAGACGCGAGTACTAGTACTCATCACGTGAACTTTCTTGTTAATGTGAATTCAATATGAAATGCCATGCTATGGAATTGTAAAGCCAAACTTGGACAAGAACAATGTCTAGGGTATCATAAAATTAACCCGTCTATTGCCATGATAATGGTGGCCTGGTGATTACTACTTAGCTTCCTCTACTCCTGTATTCCTATGTATATATATATATATATTTATTTTTTATTTTTTTTTTTTCCATGGTGCCCTTCATGCGTTTACCATCATCAACGCTTACACCTTTTTTTTTTTTTTTTTCACACCAACCCTCTGATAACACATATACATACACACATATATTCGTTTAGAAGGTCTTGGTTCCATTTTCCACCCTCTTCTCTCGTTCCTGCATGGAGGGTCACGCTCCTAGCCCCGCATCAGCGGACTCAACTGATCCCTTCGATGTCAGCGAGTCTTTGGTCCCAATAAGGAAGCCGCAGGAAGCTGGAAATAGCAGTGTGTCATTTGATGGACTCCTGAATGATCCTCTGTTTCTCAAGGAGGATCTTTCTGAAGGATGTGGAGGCAAACTCTGGCCGGCTGGGATGGTTCTGGCCAAGTATCTTCTGCGCCAACATCAGTCAGATCTTGCTAATAAATCCATGTCTGTAATCTCCATCACATGATCAAATTGAACTATTAACTGATATTCTGAGGCAGTGTTGAACTGGGGGCTGGAGGCGGCCTTGTTGGATTGGCAGTAGCTCGCGGCTGCGTTGTTGGGCCATCCCCGATTTACCTCACCGACCAAGAACCGATGCTTCCATTGATGGAAACGAACATAAAACTCAACAACCTCTCGCCGCTCGTCAAAGCTATGGTTTTAAACTGGGGAGAGCCGCTTCCTGATGACATCCCTTATCGCCCGGCTGTTATATTGGCTGCTGACTGCGTTTATTTTGAACCGGCCTTCCCACTTCTCATAACGACGCTCCAAGAACTAATTGGCCCCAACTCAGTATGCTACTTTTGCTTTAAGAGACGTAGGCGAGCGGATGTTCGATTTCTGAAAGTGGCAAAGAAAATATTTGATATCAGTGAAATCCAGGATGATCCTGACGCCGAAAATTACAAGCGCGAGAACATATTTCTTTATAGAATTCGCGCTAGAAATAGCGAAACAGGTGGAAGATAGAGGGCGCAAATGATTAAATAGAATCACAGAGAAATGAAAGTAAAAGAAAGCTTGGTGTAGTAACTGGCGGAAGAAGAAAAAATTTGATTACAGGAATCTATAAATACACCAAGTGATGCGATGCTTACAACTTCAGCGTATCACCACTATTTCTCGTGCCGACCCCATCAACCTTGCTACCATGGATATCTGTAACCTCGCCCTGTTTCCCTATGACCTTGACACCTCCTTGCTTCAGGTCCGATACGAGTTGTTGCTTTTCGGCTGCTTTACTGGACCGTTGATTGGACTGTCCAGTGCCAGCCTTCTTCTGTTTCTTATGTTGTCGTCTCAACTTGGCCTTGTCTTCGCGAGTCATTTCGTCTTTGGCAACAGATGCTCCTGTCTTCATCACAACTTCTCCAGTAGCCCTGCCATCGCTACCAGGAACATATATCTCCTGCGGAGCGAGGGCTGCCAAACCATTCACAGCACCACTAACAGTTGGTCGCGCTTCCTCCATCATGACAGTCGACACATCCGTAATGACGTTGATATTTGCTTGGGGAGCCTTTGGCTTGTAATGCCAATTAGAAAGAGTATCCAACTGGCTGCTGATTTCCTTCCACAAGTTCGTGATTTCAGCATGTTCCTTCACTAACTTTTGGTTTTTGGGATCGACAAAATTGGGATCAGTAGCACGAAGATGGTCAGCTTCGTACATTTCAGCAAGACTTTGCTGAGGCTTCGTGTCCTCCAACTCGAATCTCGGCTTCCGCGCATCCTGGGCATCTGAAGTACCAGGACGGCGACGGATGATTTCATCAAACTCCTTGGCTAAAATGCGGCGTTTCACCAGGTCCTCAATGCTCTCTGAGAGTTCTGTCGTAACAACAGGCACTGGCTTCCCGATCCGCTCAAAATCAAGGTCTTCTTCGATCAGTGAATTCATAGGTCTCTCGGCTGCCCTGGCTTCACCAGAGAGCATCCATTCCTTTTTGGCAACATTGGCAGCTTCAAGGCGACGTATCTCGTCTGCAATATGTGCCCGTTGTTTCTCATGCGTTGACCGTTGCGTTTTAAGGTCTCCATTGTTGTCGGAAGAAATCTCATTATCCGAAGCATCGTCTTCGAATAAATCGCGGCGAACATCAGCCATTGCACGGCCAACATCATTATCGAGGTTAGCCGTATTAGGTTGCGTCTTTGGGAGCGGGCGTGCCTTATTTGTTGTGACCTTTCGGGGAGGCGGCGCGAAAAAGTCGGTGTATTTGATATTGCTAGTGTCAATCCAACCAGTGCCGTCTCCACCGTCGGCGCCTGCATTGTCACTGTCCTCCGAATCTGAGTCGTTTCGCAAATTTGAATTCCCAAACGTAGGACCCTCTTCGTCACTACTATCACTCATTTCATCCTCCGTTCCGTTTACCTTTGATGGGCCCTTTAAAACGGACATTGCATTGCCCGAAACAAGGGGGTTCGCATGCCAATCGATATCTTCATCATCGCTATCGGCCTCTTCTGTTGGACCACCTCTGATATCTTCCCTTTCAAAAGCTTCAGTTTGCGCATTGAAGTCATCTATCGAAAAGAAACCATCATTCAACCCGAAGCGATCCTCCGTATATGTGCTGTGTTTAATTTCATCATCAGATCTAGCGGAAGCAGCATCTTCATTAGACACTTCATCGATCTCATCCCCAGTATCCAATTCACAGTCAGGAGAGTCATTAGGCTCTGGGCCAGTCTTCATGTCACCGTGATCGATTGTAGACTCATTTTCAGAGTCCTCTATTGACTCGTATCCAGGTCCTTCGGTCTCGGAAGCCGAGCCGGCTGAGGTAGTTCGCGCCGATTTCCTAGCATGGATATTATCGCGCTCTACTTCTCTGCTAGTTGAATCAAGAATTCGTGTGGCTTGCTCCCATATTTGGTCCGATGTAAACCCTTCCACATACAGCTGCTTCAACTGCAAAACCCGATCCGTATGATCTTGTCTGGGTTCGAATCTCTTGCGTTTTCTGGTGCTCTGTAGTCGAGATGTCTGTGAATTATTGACGGATAATGCGATTGTGTCAAAGAAATGCTTTGTCGATCCAATTACAGCATCATGCAGTTCTGCTGTCGGATGGAGAAAGGACCAAGGTGTAGACAATATCGAGTGAAGAGGTTCAATTGAGGTTGACCCTTCAATGTTATTTGAAAGCGAATGACTCATTTTTCGATACGAACACTCAAAGATGCACTTGCTCAGAAGCAAATAAAGAGTGGGGTCTGAGAAGGTCTCGAAAAAATCGAACGGCTAAAGAAGCACAAAAAAAAAAAAAAAAAAAGGCAACAGTGAGCAGGCGGTCAGGATGGCGGTGAGAATGAATACAGATGATGTCTACATGTACTCCGTACGGAGTAGTATTACTATATACGAACTTGAAACGATAATATGAACGTGCATTCGCGCAAAACTGGCAGCAGGGACATTATGAAAGGTTGGAAAGTAGCTAATTTCTACAATAACATAGATATATATGCGAGATCACTTTGTAGAAGTAAGCATGATGCATTTAAGACAAGAGTAGAGAGGAACTAGGAACGTTTCTATCAATATCAATGCTGCAATAGTATTTTAATAAAAATAGCGCCCTGTCGCATCGGATGGATGATCTCCAACATGGCTGACGGCACAAAAAGGTGACACCAGTTGAGAAGCATTGCAGACGAATTAATGTCTCGATAATTGTGGGGGACAAGCGTTATTCGATCTATCATCATCATAATGAGGCACCCATTCCTGTCACAATTACCTGACTGAACAACGTCACTCCAGTGAAACCGTGATGCTTACGATCACGGAAACTATGAATTGGGTAGGCAGGTCTATACACGCAAAACAATACCCTGGTTTATGTACTCGGTGTTTATTTCCTGAGGTTTGATTGTCCGCAGAAGATTCAACGTCACTGTGACGACAGGTTCGGTCCCACGCAGGTTACTCTCATGAAATGAGAATAATATAAATCGATGAGCTACCTGCTCTTTCCTATGTCCAATTACAACTACTTCAAATCTACGGATCGTCAACAAAGCCGAGAAACAGACCATTATCGGACGTACAAAGCCGGAAGACATAGCACAATGTCATCTCAGTTTCAGCCTGGTAAGCGCAATTAGTCCGAATGACAAGAAGTGCATTGGCTCATAAACCGTTTCAGGCCATCGTGTCCCTATTCAGCACCTGGAGAAGCCTGGATTACAGGCAGATCTAAAAGAAGCCCCTGTGTCAACTCATCTTCCGACAGAGGATGGTGGATACCAACTTTACAAGGCAGCTGGAAAGTTAGATGGTAAAAGAGCCATCATTACTGGTGGTGACTCAGGAATCGGGCGCGCCATTGCTATACTTTTTGCGATGGAAGGAGCGTCGAGTCTCATCGTGTATTTGCCAGAGGAAGAAAAAGATGCACAGGAAACCAAGAAACAGGTCCAAGAAGCCGGCCGTGAATGTCATTGCTTGGCTATTGACCTTCGAAAAAAAGAGAACTGCAAAAAGATAATCGATGTGGCTTTGCAGTCCCTTGGTGGAATCGACATACTCGTCAACAATGCTGCGTTTCAGCACATGCTTAGCGACATCAGTGAATTGTCCGAGTGAGTATGGAACGGCTAGTTTCTTGACGGAAACGTGCTGACAGGCCGACAGAGATCAGTGGGAAAGGACGTTCGATACCAACATTCATCCGTTCTTTTATCTTTCCAAGTACGCCCTGCCTCACATGAAAAGGGGCTCAACTATAATCAATTGCTCTTCGGTTAACCATTACATTGGTCGGCCTGATCTCCTTGATTATACGTCAACCAAGGGAGCCATTGTAGCGTTTACGCGAGGTCTTTCAAATCAACAAGTTGGTAAAGGCATAAGAGTCAATTGTGTCTGCCCTGGTCCAAGTAAGTCCTTGACTACCTAGCTTTAACGGATAGACGTGTTGACAAGTCTTTTAGTCTGGACTCCTCTCATTCCTTCGACAATGCATACGTCTGCAATGGAGCAGTTTCACACCGTGCCAATCGGTCGCCCAGGGCAGCCCAGTGAAGTTGCTACATGCTTCGTTTTCCTTGCAAGTCAGGACAGCAGTTTCATCTCTGGCCAATGCTTGCACCCCAACGGCGGCGTCGTGGTTAATGGATGATTGAAATTCAGATATATTAGATTAATTGAATAAATGCATCTATGTTCAAAACTGAACTCTACAATCCATGTAAATGAAGTTAAGAGATGTTTTAGGGAGAGAAAACTTATAGAATATGCTGTACTGTACATTTTCGGATGAAATCATAACAGGATGTTTCTCTCATACAATGATCAAGGCCGGACATGTATTAAATGGTCCCTGCTATAATCGGTATTTCTTAAATCTTTTAATCCAGGATAGTGTACACAGTTATCTGAACGCTGCAGTGTCTCATAACAAACTAAAAAAGAAACTAACGACGATACCACATGCGTGTAATCCTTGTGTGCCTCATTTTCTTTTGAAGCTGAAAAATCCCATACATCAAAGCCTCAGATGTGGGTGGGCCTTGAAATCCAAGTTAGCGTTAAACTCCATTTATGTGAAAGGTCAATGGACACAAACATCCTGGAACATAGACATCAACAGGCACAATTCTATCACAGCCTCGGACAACTGAGTAGCTGTAGTGATAATAACCACCGCCATTTGCACAACTACCCATGCTAATAACCCAACGCGGGTCCGGCATCTGGTCATAAACTTGCCTAAGAGCAGGTGCCATCTTGTTCGTCAAGGTACCGGCGACAATCATGACATCTGACTGACGAGGCGAAGCTCGAAAAATGATTCCCAGGCGGTCTTGATCGTATCTAGGAGTTGACAAATGCATCATCTCAAGAGCGCAACATGCAAGTCCGAATGTCATAGGCCACAGGGAACTCTGGCGAGCCCAGTTGGTCACCTGATCGAGAGTGGTTCTTAAGGTGCACGGGAAGAGCGGTTAGTATCCCATGAAAGACTGGGGTCTAAATCTGGCCGGGGACACAAACAGGACATATTGCATCGCACCCTCCTTTTTCTCCTGACTTGGTAAAGGCACCTCCCTTCGCACCTTGCCAGATGCCGTGAGCGGCTGGCCTGAGTGCCCTTGACGCTCAAGCGCAGTGGCCGACTTGCTCGAAGACGTCGACAGGGATGCCGTTGGCTGAATGTGAAGGCCCGGGGTGAGGCATGTGCGCACTGATATTCTTGTCAGTATAGCCTAAGTCAAGAAGAATAAAAGTGCTCACCAGAAAAAACGCCAGGAATGGCGCGCTTTGGTAGATGCAACATGACTAATTATCTTGATCCGTGTATAATGGACAGTTCCTTCAGACGATTTCAGAATTGAGTGAAGACCTATTCCGAGGTTTATGTCGGCGTTGAGACACTGGTGGCAATAATGAATGGATAATTGAGGAAAGACGCTGCGGGCTTGCGGCTCACTTGTCACAAATGGGTTTTAATGTGACAATACGCTTGCTTATGAATGGCCAAATATAAGTGAGCATGGCCGTTTCCAAGTAAGGTATTGTAATAAATTTGAAATTCGGAATATATAATGTTGTTCTGCCTGGTAAGTTAAATTCAAGCCTTTGTCATTGGACACTGCTAATTAGATAAGCTGTCCAACGTAACGTGGTTGGTAAGCGAGCGACGCATGTAGACGAGCGACGCACCTGACCACACCACCTAAATTGGAATCGATTTTATTAACCACCAACGCCGTTAAATTCATTCAGCTATCTACTAGGATATTGGTTAACCTTATGCCCTACATTCCCACATAGACTACATGTTGGTGGCCGGCGCGGCCGCTGCCATCTGGGTGATTATCTCAACTTCGGGAGACTGGTTTAGGCCCTGAATCACCTGCTGAACGTCTTCCGCTGATAAACCACCCTGGTAAGCAATCTGTCTCTTAAATCTAGCTCGCTTTTGCTTCTTTTTCTCATTCGTCGCGCGTAGATCCTTGTTTTCCTGCGCTAGTATCGCACCGGCCTGCATAGCTAGCTGGGAACCCTTGATCAGCTGGTTTAGTGCCCTGCTTGAAGGGCTATTGCTGTTTCGATTGTATAGAGCTTCGATGGAAGATGCTTGTCGATATAATTGGCGCTGGTCTGTGGTGTCTTTAGGCTAGAATTGCTGGTTTGACTGCCTGCCTGGCTACTTGGAGGGGGGAGGGGGTAGGTATTTTTAGCTGAATATTCAGCTTCGAGAGCACCCGATCGGGGCTATATGGCACTATACCAGTAGCAGCAAAGCTATTTTGGATATTAGCTGGTTTATAGGCCTCAGCACGCGCGCTTGGGTAGGCAGCAAGGAAATCAAGTTTGTCAATATGGTTGAACCCGCAGCGCATCTGCTTATCGACCAAACAGCCATAGGCGCGTTTTAAAACTGCAAAACAGCCTACATCTAATGGCTGTAATAGATGAGACGCATGACGCTGGCATACAGATTGGTATAATCTTGTTTTGCTCGCAGATTTGGTCGAATTGGGATGTAAGATGGCTACCATGGCCATCAAGGATCAATAGCCGATAATAACCAGTGATTCGACTATTAGTCAATGGAATAAAGTGATCTTTTAGCCAAGATAGACTAATCTAATCAGTAGTCCATTCATTAGGTGAGATATCGATACGCCAGTTTGATAAAAGGTCATCAAACCATGACTCGATAAAGACCTTGCCCTTAAAGATCAGGTATGATGGTAGTGCCCATCCAGTAGCGTTGATCGCTTCAATTAATGTGACCCATTCGCGATTACCAGGTTGCAATATAGGTTGTCGACCATAGTATTCAGCGCGTGTGATAACCCTAGCAGTAGCAGTGAGACCCATAGCAAAACCAGTCTCATCAAAGTGATATATCTTCAGATGCGATACCATATTGTATGATTGTCTCTTGCACTAGATCAAGCCATTGTTGAGTGATCGTTAGGTCTTCATTTTTGGCGCGCTAATAGTCGTATCGACAACTATGGCGCCCTTTGATCTCTGGTTGACGCTGAGTGAAATTATACGCCCATTTTTGACCAACAGTCTCTAGAGGAATCTGGCCGCGCTGAGCAAGCAGAATATTGGTTTTTTCTCGAACAGCAGGGCTAGGCGCTGCGCCACGTGAATCCATTGACAAAATCCATTGAAGAAGCGTATATTCCTCAGTCTCAGTCAATTTATGGTTGTTTGCGCGCGTATCATGGCGATTTGTATAGCCAGCTAGACGGCAGCGGACCGTAGCCTCAGGCACGCTAAATCGGCGCGCTGTTTCGCGCACAGAAGTAATTTGATGTTTTTGAATAGCTTCAGTAGCTAACAAAACCCTACCCTCCTTCTTGATTGATTTTTGAAAAGATTGAGAGCAATTTGGTGGCATGGTAGGCAATAAAAAAATGATTAAGATGGTTGGGTGAGATTCGGTTGGATAGTGCGTCATTCGCTTACATACGTCGCTCGCTTACTGACCACGTCAGTTAGGTAGTTAATGTAGTCCACCCCCGAGCGACGAACTCTCTATTCCTATATAAAGTAGCATTTTTTCAATTTGCTATAATCTAACCATTCTTTTCTCATTTTAGCCGATATCTTGGATAACATATTTCAAATAATAAGCAATCTACCTACCAATTTTGAATTGTCCTACTGTTCTAATTACACCGATAAAATAAATCACGGCGTATTCTGATGTACGGTGTGTATTTAAGACTGCCATTTATTCATTTTAAGCATAAGTAGTTAATATCGATGTGTATACTTTATAGTTGGTTATATGGTCCACTGACATAATATAAGTAATGCGATGTTTGTTGAGCTATAGTGGATTGAAAAAACGCTACTTTATATGGGAATACAAAATCCGTCGCTCGGTGATATTCGCCGCTCAGGGTTTGATTGCATTAACTGACTACATAGTTATTGTATAATGCCTCTTCCAGCACTTGGAGAGTTAATGATAATATTGACCAACATGTTCATAAGATTAGAGCTGTACTCTGTAGTTTCACAAACAAAAGGTAATAATAAATGGCATTGGATATCAATTATTGAGATTATTCCGTCTAAAGGAAGGGAAAAAAAGAACTCACAACCCGCTTTATGGTGCTCCAAATCTTATCAATTCTTATTGTCTAGATGTTGGATTGTTGCCCTTGTATAAGTCAGAATCCGTATGAGTATTCATAGTTTAACGCTCACCGCCTTCGGCACAGCTCCCCAATTTCAACCCGTACAAGTACCTTGAAAATAATTCAGATACACTTATTATTGGAATTTCGTTCCGCTCGATAACCGACTCCGATCCCAAATGCCAGGTTCTATGTGCTGGGATAATATCATTTGAATGGCGGTTTAATTTCGCAGTCATTCTTTCCAGGGTCGACGCGATGTTCGTACCTAAAGCGACCGCTTCTCTGCGCAGTTCGCGAAGACGTCAGCGAACAAGTTCCGGCGAATCCATCAAACAACACAAAGCCAAGAGGCAGCGATCTGCCCAGGAAAATGTCGAGTCTGGGTTAGAGAATGATAGGATCGAGCACGACTATAAATATGAATCCGTCGGCCTGGGGGTGTCTGAATCGGATAAAGCCAAACCTGAGACTACAGAAAATACAGGGGCCCAAAAACAGATTGCGATCAGAGGACCAAAAAAATCTGACAAGCGAGATGATGATAATGACATCGATGGATCGGTTATTTTTGTTTGTCTTTCCATATTCCTGAATTCTCCAGATTATAATCGTTATTGACTGAATGTGCAGTCAAGGACAAATCTCTACACAGTTTCACAATTGCCTGCCTTGCCAGAACAAATACGCGAATTCCAATCAGGTACGCCACTGATCCCTTTGCATAATATATCCATTGCTAACGCAATCAGCAGGGCATTTCACGTGCTCCTTTGGCACCGGCTACGGATATGCATTAGTATTGACACAATCACATGCTATCATCTGGCCTTACTCGAGTTCTGCTTCGTCACCCTCTCCGGCTGAAGTTTTCAGTCTATCAGTACCTGAGTCCTGTAGAGATACTACCGCAGAAGCACCTTTCGGGGTCCTTCTATCGACTGCTACAGCCGGCCCTCCGGGCTTAATGGTGATTATACCTTCTACCGGAAAAATTGTATACTGGGAAACCGTGTCGAGTGCTACATCATTAGCACTATCCAGACATAAACAGAATGGACTTCAGGGTTCTATCTCAGGCTTGTTGTATGGGGAACATGTCACCGAGGTAGTTAACGGAGAACCGTCTGGTGTTATTGCAACGCTTTCATCAGGAAGAGTGGCACAGATAACTGTCAGGAGCTCCCAGGGGAAGCCGATAATTGCTTCTAATTTTCTACAGAATTCGACAAGTGGCAGCATGGGGTTCCTGGGCGGTATTAAGAACGCTCTGGCGGGCGGCTTTTGGCGAAAAGAGATTGCTGCGGCCAGACCGGGCGTTTCTCGTCAACGTGGTCAACGTGATATCATGATTGCTACGACAAGCGGCCTTGTGGAAGTCTGGGATACACACTGGAGCAACGGCAGCATCTTGACAAAGCAATTCGACATCAGGCAGCACTTAGCCGAATCTCTTGGTCCAAACTTGACGGATGAATCTGGTGACAATGCCCTCAAGATTCTTGACTTAGCTTCTGGTGCTGGCAATGACAGTAATGTTCGCGGATCACAGGCCTCTGAGACAGAAAAATGGTCACTTTACTTTGTTGTGGAACTACCGCAAGGATCTAGTCCCACAAGCCTATGGGTAATTCGAATGATCTTATCTGACGATGGACGTGTGTTGTCAACTCGCATCATAAACTTGCATCATACACGATCAAATCAATCAAAACTGCGTCTGTTTGTTTCGGAACCCGGCGATACGGGTTTTGTCGTTATTGGGCAATCCATTATTGTATTGTCGTTGGCCCAATTTGATGACAGAACAGCGCCGCAAGACTCGCATCCACTGCCTTCGCTTTTCTGTGATAGAATCGATCTTCGATCTGGCATCGAGTATGAATTACTGGGCAGCGGTTTTGAGGAGACAACCTACCACAATCCATTACCTGCATGTTTTCTAATGGTTAGAGGTTTTGGTGTTGTCCGCGTCTCAGCTGTGCCTCGCCGGCGCGCTCAAAACGGTACCGGCGAAGAACACGTGACAACAGCCAAACATAAACTCGAACAGGCTGTGTTTTATGGAACTATGGTAAGAAATCCGTTGAATTTGGCCAGCAAGGGAGGCTTGGATTTTTCTGTCGATGAATTGGAACAAGCGGCTCTCGAAATTTGCAGGGAATTACTGCGGTCAAGTTCCAAATACATTCCATCGTCTGGCATCCCACTTGATCAGAATTTACGATCACGAGCAAAGGCCCTCGATGATCTCGCATCTTTGCTTACCCAGCGTGGCTTGCCCTTCAATAGTCTAACTCGATCGGAATTAATATGGGGAGCCGAAAAGCTCGCCGCGCAGAGAGCTATGTGGAAGATAGAGGGGGAATTGAGAAGAAAGAACGCTGACGAGCCAACTTTCTTGTCTCGTGTCATCCATCAGATGAGTGAAAAATTCAAAACGAAGTTCGATTCGCGACATGGTGATAGTGATTATGTTCGACATTGGTTCCTTCACGACACGCACAGAATGGAGCATATCATCCCATGGATTTTTAATGCCATAAAAACCCAGAAAGGCCAATCAAAGCAAGGACGAAGAATGGCGGAGCAAATATACCAAGCGAGTGAGTTTTCGCTCGCGGTATTGGAAACAGCTTTCCGGTTTCGAGATGAGCGCGCTAGTCTCTACGGCCTGGACGAAGAGTTTTTGGAGGATGGTATTCTGGTGGCCGGCTACGAGAATTTACCAGAGCCGTGGACGTCCCATAATATTGCCTATGTTGAGACTGGGCACTTGTTAGATCTGGAGTTGGGGAGCTGTATGGCCTGGATCCAACAAACAATGTCCATTGTCGACGCGCCGCCAAATGAGGTTGTAGAAGACATCGCCAAAAACTGCGCTAGACAACTTCGTGTCTTGAGCCAAATGCATGGCGAGCGAATTCGATGGCTTTCGTCTCAAGAGGACCCTAAGTCAATGGACGAGATTGTCTCGGCTGAGCAGTCACATGTCAAACAGCGCAGGTGGCAATTATTCAAGTTAGCCGGTATTGGACAGCTTGATAGTGCCATAAGTTTGGCGGAGAAATTCCGAGATATGAGTGCATTGGTGGAGCTCATAATTGAACTTCAAGACCAGACGAAATGCCAGCTTTTCTCCGAAATCAATTCAGATGGCCCCGATACTGTTCTCGACAAAGAATCTGGTGAACTCGGCAGCAAAATCTCTCATTATTTCGAAAAATTTGGTGAATCTTGGGCAAATGCTTTTTTCTCCCGTCAGATTTCAATGGGTCAGTCCGGTGTATTATTTGCCATGAGAAAGTTCCAGCCATTTATCACTCGGTTTTTACGCAAGAATCCAACACGTCAACGATTGAGTTGGATTAATGATGTTGTTGGTGAAAATGACTACGGCACTGCTGCTGAATGTTTAACACAATTGGCCATCGAGCGCGAACCTGACCTCTGGAGTCACCGTGTCGAGCTTTCTTTGGCGAAACTTTCAAGTCTAGCTGCGTTGGAGGGGGCAGGTTCAGCCCACGATTCCATAGACCTAAGTGACATCAAGCGCATTGAAGATTACGCCGAACTAGACGCCATTCAAGAGGTCATTCATGCACACATTACGCCGGCATTGCAAGATGCCATTGATCAAAAAGCTGAAATAGACCTAGCAGTAGAGCAGTTTGGGAGGCATATCGCTGAATATAGGCCTTCGCTCCATGAAGTACTTGCTCGCGCGCTTACAAAGTTGGTTGCGCGAGAAGTGGTGGATATTGACCAGTTGGTTGATCTCTTGACGTTACTTGATACTACTCGGGCTCCTGACTATGAGCAATCCGAGATTTCTGGGAAGGAGTTTTACCTAGCTCTGCGAGCTATACGTCTGGGGTGCTGCAGTCAAAGAGATCAGTCATATACTAGCGCTTTGCAAAAGCTGGTATGGAGGAGATGCATGATCAGGGATAGTTGGGAGGGCATGGGCACAGTTGCTGCTGAGGGCTTGAGCAATGAAGCCCATGACACTGCACTATTTCACACTCTAGTCTTGTGTCTGAAAGATCGTAAGTCTTTCTTTTATTTTTTTTTATTTTTATTTTTTTTTTTGTTTTTGGGGGGTGGTACTTCTGACTATGTTACAGAGCATGAAGATGCGAACTCTCTCTATGTTCCAATTTCGCCAACAGATGTCATGCTGAGTGAACAGGAGTCACAGGTCCTCTACTCGCAATTTCGTTCGGAACAGAGAGGCCGGGTTGCTCGCGACCTTGATAATGAGAACGAAACATTCTGTCGATATATGGAATTAGGGAATCTTGGGTTCTGGTTCAAGAATCTATTTGCGCAAATAGTTGCTGCATCCCCTGTTGACACCGGCAAAGCAGATGACTGAGGGTCTACATTCCTATTCCATACCGTCTGATTTTTTTCTACCTCTGGTGCCATAAACCCTGCTATTTTTCTGGTGCTATTTATTTGTAGTAGATCTTTATCATCGAAATAATCTTCATGTATTAGTGTCATTCTAGTATGACTTAGGGTTTACCTCGAGGTTGGAAATTCAGGCCCCTTCTATAATAAATACGAGGCAGCCTTATATCCTAGGGTTAACGAGGATTCCATGAAGATAGTATAAAACAGACCGGTGGCACATTCCCTGGCCCATAATCATTGCGGAGACTTAGAGCGCTAAAACACTTATACTCCAGCAACTGAGCTTTAGAAATCATGATGCATGACTGGCATAGATCACATGACGCAACCCAGCTAAATCATATAAGGTTACTTTAAATCAAAGCAGATAGTTCAGAGATATTGCTATGGGCTCCCTTTTCCCTCTCGTCCCCTTCCTCTACAGAATGCATACTGCCGATTTGTGGCCCAGGAATTCAAGGCAAGCACTTATCTGAGAACTTCTGCCAGAATGTATGATAGAATTAGTTTAGCTACTTAGATAGGCGAGTCCGCTTCGCCTTTCGTACATCCCGCTCCGGGATCTCAGTGGGCCTGTGATTTAGCGCACGTCCCACCTTGACTTTAAATAGCAACTATTACTACTGTTATGGGCCAAGCCCGGAAAAGCTTAATGACTAGCTTTTGTACAAAAGAATTCGTTGAAGAAAGGAACGAATTCCCGGGCAGGCGCTCTATATACATGCGCGCGCAGTATGGGGTGGGGTGGATAACCCTTCCGATAACCATTTCCGCCCAAACTAAACACACTGCTTATGCGACAGGCGCAGCCTGTGACAGGTATCAGGAAGTCAATAATCCAACTGCAAAGCTACAGCAAGGAAGGAATCCAATTTTAAATAAACGGATGACATATTGACTATCTAAATAGTCACCAGGGTGATATGATGAGTGCTTAACCATTCATCATCTGGCCGCAATGGCATCTAAAAGGAAACTGACTATTTATTAATCTATCTTAATTCTTATTGTTGCTCTCTTTGTGGAGTTCAAGATGTCTTAATTGTCTCTATTAAGGAATTTTACATGCATCTGTATAGAAGCTTATATTAAAGCTCGTTGCATCAATATAATCATCTCTATTGGATGGGGGGCCTGTATAAACTCATTGACAGCATCTACATTCTGGAGGTTCCTACCAGCACTATTAAAAGCACAATATTCCACAAGCGAACACATTGTAACATTAATAATCAGTAAAACTCAACTACACCCACAGGCTACACAAGCTGTCTGAAAAAAAGAATGTGATCTCATTATGATCTCTATCAATGAGCCTCATCTCAAATAGGTGGGCTTACTGGCAGAGGTGGATAATAAGTTTAAAACTCACACAATTCAAAGCCTTAAGGATTGTACAAAGTAATAGGTTAATAACTAATAAGTGTATGGTAGAAAGAAGATGTGGTATAGAAGCAGTCTAGATTTCTAAGACCCTGTAATCAACCTTAGCTACATGATGTCCATACTAGCCTATGTGGAGAGGAGGTGAGACAAATGCTCCAGGCTGCCTTTTGGGGTCCTAAAGACCGGTCTAAATTCTATGCTAAATATCAATTACATGAGAATTTCTGGACATTGATGAAGTGAAATATCTATGGATTATACTCTTGATTAATGTGAAGTAGTAAGTGCATATTTATGATTATTTTACTCTTTTTTATCAACTCTTTCATATTAACGTTATTGATTTATTAAATCAGTTATCTAATCTGCTTTCAGAAAATTTCTTATTTCCCATATATTGTTAATATCTTATTTACTTTTAACATTCTCTACTGAAATGACCTAGGTTCTTGCTTCTATATATAATAATTAACTCATACATGTTTCAAAAAAAAAAAAATTCTCGAATTGATATAAAAGCTAGAATTTCAGTGCTAACCCATCATTTCTGTTAGTTATATGACTTTTAAATCACATTTAAAATTCTAGGTATATTTTCATCAGATGATCCCATATTGATTTATACCTAGAGCTTTGATTCTAAGAAGAGTAGTGGATAAAAAGTCCTTGCTAACTATATTCACTTACATTAAATTTTTTTCAATTCATTTTCTTGAGTCTATTTTGTTTTTCTTTTATAATATCTAATTACTTCCCATATATATTAGACATTTAGCTGACTCTATTGGGTAAAATTATTATTAACTGTGTCTGGTATATTGTCTATTAAAGAGTGGGTTTTATATATAGTTCTAGGACAAAAGTCTACGTAATTCGCCGCATCCACGAAAACATATACAATCGTCCAAACATTACATTTCCACGTAAAACAACCACAAATCAATATTTTTACTACATAATTAATAGGTAATAAATAAGTAGCATATGAATAATAAAGTAAAATATAAATTAAATTACTAATGTTTATACCGCCCCTTTGCCTCTTAAAACCGCATTCACACGGTTCTCCATAGACCTTACCAATCATCAAAAAAATTCCTATCCTAAACTCTCCCATGCATTCTCCATGACTTTATAGAAATGCTCTTTCAATTACTCTTCGGGTTCCATTAAAAAATTCAAGGTCTGGATAGAGCATATATATACGCTCTTTCAGCTTGGCCCAGGCATGTTCAATAGGGTTCAATTCACAACGTAGTTAAGCTATTTTCCTCGGTTAATTGAGGTCTTTTTTGTGCACTCCGGTGGCCATACCCAGATTCTTTTTAACATGCGTGCAACAGTGCGTGTAGAAATGGGCATCCCAAGTAATTTGCAGATATCTTCAATTTTGATAAAAGGGATCCCGCTTGTTTTGTGAAAGAATATATCGCTTATCAGCATCAGAAAGGATCTCTGGCCGTCCAATGCGAGGAGAGCTGGTGCCAGTGGTGGAGGATTGATATGTTGCCATGGTGGTTTGAATCGTTGTATATGGTAAAATCATTGCGTGCTGAATATCGGCCTTTTTTTGGCCTGTAGACCTCGCCAAAGCCCATCGATGGGCACCCCCTTGGCCATGGCTGCCCATTCTTGCACAAGCTTCTCAAATAGGAGGGATAAAATAATGACAGCGAAATAAATTACTGTAACTAATTTACACCTGTCTTATTCTCATTAATATTCAGTAGATATTTTGCTCATTATGAAATTTAGAGATAACTATTAGTTAGTATTCGAGTTCTTGTAGCTATCTTCTATATGATCAGTCTTTCTATATGGGATGTGCCCAAATCTGAAATACCAAAAGAACAATGCGTAATTAAGTATATAGCATTATAAGTGTTGAGTGAGATCTCTTTTTTCTTAAAATATCAGTGGATCTGGCTTGTCCAAAGTTCAAGAGAAATGAGCAGCCCATCGGTAGCCTATCTTTTATCCAAATCCACAGCAAATTAAGATAGTCGGATTTGAATAGTATTTTAGCATTCTCATATTCATGCATATACAGTTTTGTATAGCAAATGTTATCCGCATGCGGATAAGGTCATGTGGATATGAATTTGGATAGCAATCAGCAAATGCAATCCACATGCAGATATGTTACAGTTTAGAATACAAAATCCTTTGAATAACTTTCTCTTAAGTCTAAATTATTTAATATAAATCTCTTACCTTCCTCCTACCCTATTGACAACAATGTCTCAATTATCTGATGTTTATTCCTCTTCTCTCTATGAGGTTGACACTATAGATACTTACTTCACCCTGTCTTCCATCAAATGATCAATTGGTCCTATCCTCAATCTCAGAACCATCTGAAAGTCTCAGTTATTATGATGCTAATTCTTCTAAGGCTCGTAATGCCCCTACTGATAAGAATAAATTTACACAAGAGTGTTTTGAGGAGCGTTTACTCATTTTTATTACTGCATTACGGCTAGACTGCGGCAAATCCGCAAATTTGCAGATGCAGATGGCAAAATGGCATCTGCGTTTGCGAATTTGCCGCGTCTACTTACAGGTAGATATCGCCAAAATTCGCAAATGGGTCGAAACTCTCGACTAGACTGCAGCAAATCCGCAGACGCGGATGCCATTTCGCCATCCACATCCGCAAATTTGCGGATTTGCCGCAGTCTAATTACGGCTTCCCTTCCAACTTATTGGATGCCAGGAATTCAAAGCCCTTGTTCAAATAATCCAGTTAGCTCCAGTGGTTCCAGAGCTTCCCTCAGCAAAAACAATTCGACGTCGGCTGCAAAGCACTGATAAAGAACGACAACAGACTCTTCTTCAAAAGCTTCCTCCTGAGGCCGAAATTTCGATTGCTTTGGACTGCTGGACAGCACCATTTCAACAAGCATTTATGGTTGTTACTGGTTACTTTATTGATCAAGACTGGAACTACTGTGAGATCCTTCTTGGTTTTGAACCACTTCATGGACCTCATTCTGGTGTCAACCTGAGCACTGTTCTTCTAAGATTACTTCAACAACATCAAATCGCAGACCGAGTACTTGCAATTACTAGACAATGATCAAACAATAAAACTTCTAATATCAAGATTTCAAGAATCTGCCCAGTTACTTGGGTTTCAAAACAGCTCTACTATTATTCGGGTTCCTTGCATTTGCTCATGTCATTCAACTTAGTCTCAATCAGTTTCTAGGAAAAATGAAAGCGAACCCGTATAATGAAAAATCAAAGATAGAATGGCAGAAGATTATGATCAATCTCTTATGTTAGAAAAGAGAAAAAGGAGATTGTTAATACACTGAATAAAGTCAGATATGTACTCAAAACATTTATATCACTTTACTAATTACTTTACTAGATTCGGAACTTGGCTGTCTTTATAAATGCTAGCCCTAAACGCCGAGAATCAATTTTAAACCTTCAATCTGAAGAGCCAAGGTATGTTCCAATTCAAGATGTCCATACACGCTGGAACTCCACATTTTTGATGCTTCGACGTGCTAAGCGATTACAACCAACTTTTGACAAATTCTGCACTGGATATGGACATCCCCATTTAATGCTTGATCAAGAAGAATGGCGACAAATTGAATATCTCCTTTGGATTACTGAGTCCTTCAAATTTACAACCACTCTTTCTAAGACAAAAGACATCAGTATTCATATGGTATTCAGCATTTACAACAAGCTCTTTGATCATATTGAAATATCAATTCAGCAATTGCAACGAAAAAAAGTTCCATGGAAGCAGTTAATGTTAACTGCTCTTTATGCAGCAAAAGGAGAAGCTTTCCCAATACCATAAAATGACTGATGAAATCCATAATGATCTCTATGCAATTGGAACAATCATTGCACCACAACACAAGCTCTCTTCACCAGCAAGGATTGGGATGATCCTGAATATGATTGGCGTGGAAGATACCACAGAAGCCTTCAGAACTTCCTCCAGCCTTACTAGCAAAGGCTCTGATGTCCAGTCACTACCAAAGGCTCAACCATCAGCAATGGATATATGGATATATCAGAGCTTGAATTGCTTTGTGAGACCGAAGAGCTACATCAATCAAGATCAAATGAGCACGATGAGCTTACAGTCACCTGACAAAAGTCTACGTAATTCCGCGTCGCGCGACGCGCCACCTGATATTGTCCATCATCTTTTCAACCACCTACACCATGCCTCGCACCCCTTTACGATCTACTAGTTCTAATAGGACTAATAGAAAGGAATTAGAACCTTTCCAACGGGGAATTATAGTTGGCCGATTCCTTGCAGGCCAGAAAAAGGCTGATATTCAGCGCGAAATGAATTTACCGTATACAACAATTCAAACCACCATTCAAACAT
>NW_024467317.1:319509-327535 GCF_000600275.1 Aspergillus ruber CBS 135680 | reverse complement strand
GTGCGCAAGGATTGGACGTATGAGCAGTGGAGCAAGATTATATGGAGTGATGAATGTTCTGTTGAGCTTGGCAAAGGAAAGCAGAATCAATGGGTATGGCGCCTCAACCACTTCAATGAAAAATGGAAAAAGAAGCATATAGTCCCATACACCAAAGGCAAAGGAATATCTATCATGATTTGGGCAGCAATCTGGGGTGGTGGTCACACTGAAATCTATCAAATGAATCGGGATGAGGAATCTGCTCGAAGAGGGTATTCTTCACAGTCCTATTTGAAACTTATTGAAGATTACCTACCTGCTATATGGGAGTCCGGTATGGAATTCATGCAAGATAATGCTCCCATACATACAGCCCATATTATCAAAAATTGGTTTGATGAGCATGGTATTCCTCTTGTTGACTGGCCACCGTATTCACCCGATTTGAACCCTATTGAACATGCCTGGGCCAAGTTGAAAGAGCGTATATATATGCTCTATCCAGACCTTGAATTATTTAATGGGACCAAAGAACAATTGAAAGAGCAATTTTACAAGGCCATGGAGAATGCATGGGAGAGTTTAGGACAGGACTTTTTTGATGGGTTGGTAATGTCTATGAAGAACCGTGTTAATGCAGTTTTAGAGGCAAAGGGGTGGTATACACATTATTAATACAATTTTTATTTTATTTTATCATTTATATGCTACTTACCCATAGCATATTTGATTATCTAGTAAAAGAATTGATGTTTGGTAGATTTATGTGGAAAAGAAATGTCTTGGTGATTATATATTTTTTCGTGACTGCGGAAAATTACGTAGACTTTTGTCCAAGAACTATATAAGGGTCTATCATGGCCCTAGGGCTTCGGTATGGACAATAAACTTGATTAAATAATAAATATAATGTAATAAAATACCTAAAAATACAGACAAGAATTACACAATTTTATCCAAGTCACATTCCCTGGTCTTGGCGGCCCATGGGCCTGGCGAGGTCTATTGGCCTGCAAGAAATCGGTCAACTATAATTCCCCGTTGGAAAGGTTCTAATTCCTTTCTACTAGTCTTATTAGAATTAGTCGACTGCAAAGGGGTGCGAGGCATGGTGTAGGTGGTTGAAAAGATGATAGACAATATCTGGTCGCGCTCGCGCGACGTGGAATTACGTAGACTTTTGTCATGTGACTGTATATTGTCCACTGAGGAAGTTAAACTATGAAATACTTGGACATTACATAGAAAATAGAGTGATTTTTTATTATCCTTTTCGTGTTTGTGCTCAGGGCAGGGCCCAGACAGTGGGAGGAGGTTCAGGCCACTGGACAGCCCCAACAGAGAATTAAACTCAAGCTTGTGCTCATTGTTATATAAGTCTTTATCCTGCCCAGATTTGGGAGAGGCATCACAGGGAGCCTCTGATTCTTTGGCCCTCACTAATATTTCTAAGGTCTTGTATAGGAATATTCATGCATGAGGTCCTAACTGCTAGAAATAAATAGTGCATTTATTCAGTGTGTTGATGTCGTTTATTTTTATTGGCCATTGATGCAGTATTATGTTATTTAACAACATATCTTGGATAGTCTGGGAACAGACTCTGCAGCAATTTATTATAACACAATCCACGGTAACTAGTCAATTTTCACCATAATCACAAGAATATTCGAGCTTTTCAATTACCAAAGCCAATTAAAATTAGATTATCTAGTAAATTTATAACTGTTGAATAGGACAACTTCTTATAGTATGTCCAACCGTGCCACACAGCCACCCAGCATGCTGGAACTCGCTGGCGAGTTCTAGATGCCTGCTCAACATGTTGAATGTGATCACGACCTGCCTGTAAAGAGATATAGAGAGATCACTCCCTAGACCAACATGCCTCCTTGTCTGTTTCTTCATTTCTTACTCATTCCCGGTCTGCAGAACCTTGGATTTCTTGCTGAAAAAGGTTTATTGATTTCAATCTGCGCGGCCTTCGCTAGATATGAGAAATTAGACTACTTAGAATGTGTCCTTTTCTTTGAAGACTTCTCTGTAGGCTTTGAGCCTTGCAATCAATTTGGCGAGGATTCTGAGCTGTTTGAAAATAGGTGATATTTAGCCTTTAGAGAGAGTAGTATAAGTGTCAAATAGCGTACAGTAGAAGTTTGTATAAATAGGTCATGCTAACTCTCATCAATAATCATTGAGTTTTTTTTCTTTAGTAGGTGTCCATTTTTGGCCGTCGGCAATTGATTTCTTGCAGCATGCGATTCTATTGACCTGGGTCTTGAAGGTATGAGAGGTACATTATATATATGCCTTTGCTGCTGTATTCCTTTATATATAATGCGCGCGCTCTTTTGAATTATCATCTGCACTTCAGTCATTTATAAAGGATCTATATGGTGTTTTTTATATTCAGATCAATATTAAATGATGAAATAGAGCCAAGAAATTCAGCCCATCAGACTTGCTCTGAATTTAGTTTCTCTATTATTATAATAATAAATTTATATTTTCTAATTTACCTTAATTTAACCAACCGTTCCTGTACTATATAAACAATGGCTAGCATTTCTTCATCATGGGTCTTATAATTGCAATTAGTAACTTAATCCATAGCCGAGCAGACCATTTTCTCCGCAACTTCCAACAATAATTCTTCAACGCGTCATATTTTCATCATCACCATATAAAATGTCTATTTCTCGGGAAGCCCAAACCCAAATGGCTATTGAAGCTTTTAAAAAGAAAAAAAAAATCCGATCAAAATCGCGCGCTACTGCAGTATTTGATGCCTAAAGCTACATTGCTCAACCGGCTTAGAGGAATTCAACCATGGCCAGAAACACACGCTAATGGCCATAAATTAACAAATTTTGAAGAAGTGTCTGCTAGATGCAGATAAACGAGGGTTTTCAATTCGACCTGAGTTTCTGCGTGGAATGGCGCAGAATCTTACTTCCTGAGTGTACCACGGACGGGATCCTTCTTCAACCATTGGAGTCAACTGGGCATACAACTTTGTTCAACGCCATCCAGAGCTTCATACAAGATACAATCGGAGGATTACACAGCAGTATGCAAAACAAGAGATCTGAAGGGCTCGTACAACTATTCAAGGGAATCACGAATGGGTCATAATTCGTTGACTGCGTGAGCGCAAAAGGAATTCATATTCCTCCAATATTCATGTTAAAAAGGAAAGAACACCAGGTTGCATGGCATCAAGAGTCTAGTCTTCATTCAGATTGGATACTTACCAACAGTGCCAACGGCTGGACAACAGATAATATAGGCCTTGCATGGTTGGAGTGTCTATTTGACCCATTTTCCAAGCTGCATTCAACTGACGCAAAGCGATTACTTATTCCTTATAGTTATTCAAGTCATCAAAGTATTGAAATTGACAACTTTTGTAGCAAGAATGCAATTATATGCCTTTGCATGCCTCCACATTCATCTCATCTCCTTCAACCTCTGGATGTTGGTGTTTTTGGATCGTTTAAACGTGCATACGGAAAATTAGTTGAGGACATGATGGCAGCTGGAAACAACCATATTGATAAAGAGGATTTTCCCCGTACATATCCTTCTGCACGCAAAGCAGTCTTTACTGAAAAGAATATATGCAATGGGTTTGCAGGATCTGGTCTTAAACCACTTAATAAAAACCGGGTTCATGAGAAAATCACTTTCAACTTCTTACACCACCACCACCTCTTGCTGAAGGATTAATATCGTCTGCATTTCAAACATCTCAGAATCCCCGTCAGCTTGATCACAAGATTCACAATCTGCAGAAAAGCCTTCAAAAAAATGACACTTTCTAGTACTCCACTCCCATAGTTAACATGTTGAAAAGACTGCACAGATGGCAATGAGTACAAACTTTCAACAAGAAATCAAGGTTTTACGGGCTGAAACTGAGCGGAAAACAAAGAATGCAAGGAAACATGCTTCTATAGGGGAGAATCTCTTTATATTTGCAAAGAAGGGTCGTGAGTGGAACGGCTCAACTCAGCGCCTTTATTTGCAAACACCATCAACACGACAAACAATACCCTGGAAGCAATTGAGACAGACAAGCTGCGCAGCGGGGCCACACACAACCATGTAAGACTTTTCTTCTCCAGATTCGATATTCTCGTCGATCGCTACAATAGTTAGATAGGAATTCAATTCGTTAGTATCTAACTATTCCGAGCCCGTGACGTGAGGGCATTCAGCAGCTTAGTACAGGTTGAAGCCCAGGTTGAAGAGCCGATGTCTCGGTCTCGCAAGCGAGCTCCACAACGCTGCAGTGGCTGTGGGACTGTAGGACATACAATAAGAAATTGTCCTAGTATCCATTTTATATTTCATATAGTCTAATTTAATGACGTTGGTGGTTGAATAGCTTTAATACCCTTGTGGTTGCGGAGATGATGGTCAGCTTGTCTGTGGATTACGTTTATTTGATATAATCCTTTGATATAATCCTTAAGTAATTAATAACTTGATAATGGAATTTCTATATCCTCAGGTGTGAATTCTTACTACCATTCCAACTTGATATAAAGGTGAAATCTTCTATTTCATTGAATTAATGCCTTTACAATGCAGTTAGATTTATTCCCTATAATCTCTAGTAGGAGTGATAAAATCTAAAAATAGTATATCAGTTATTAAAATAAATATAATATACTTCATTTTAAACACATGATTTGCTCTTTTTCAATAATCACTTGAAGTCCTATGGTATATTATTATCTAAGTATATTCCTAATATAGAGCTTATGTATGCTTCATGGCATTCTTTAAGTATATGAGCGAATTGTTCATATGGTTATAAAATCGTTCATGTAGTCTAAGCCTTATTAATGTAGTATTAAAAGGCAGCCAATCCATTTGAGTATAATATAAATAGTTTTTATAGATCTCATATCCAATTTCGAAGATTATCAAGATCCTCTGACTTCAGGATTGAGCTAAATTTAGTTGAATTCTTGTTAAATATCTAATTTTTATTGGGAAACAGTCAAGTCTCGGCTTCTAGACCATTAAAAGCAAATTCCAGGTATAACGTAATTCCCGAGCCAACCATCCATTTTTTGGTGTCTCTATGCATTCTCCCATCTTTAACCACCCACCATGCCACCAAATCGCTCCCGATCGAACCGAAACTCGCAGGAACAAGAGGGACGCATTTTATCAGCTATGGAAGCTTTAAAAAAAAGAGAAATCAGCTCAATCCATGAAACAGCACGTCGATTTAACATACCGCATTCCAACCTTTCTAATCGCCTTAATGGCCACCAATTTCGCATTGAAAAACGCGCCAACAACCATAAACTCAGAGGTTGAAGAGGAATCGCTTGTTAAATGGATATTCTCAATGGATCTGCGTGGAGCAGCTCCTCGGCCTACAATGGTGCAAGAAATGGCCAATTTATTGCTTGCAGCTCGGGGTACTGATACTGTTGGCAAGAACTGGGGATCAACCATTGTACGACGCCACCCAGAGCTTCAAACGCGATTTTCTCGAAGATATGACTACCAACGTGCAAAACAAGAGGATCCAAAAGTTATTCAGGGGTGGTTTGATACTATACAAGCTACAATTCAGCAGTACGGCATCTTCAATGAAGATATCTACAACTTTGATGAAACTGTCTTTGCAATGGGCCTTACATCTACTGCAAGGGTGATTACTCGATCAGAGTACTATGGCCGGCATTCAGTGTTACAACCAGGGAATCGTGAGTGGGCAACTGTGGTGGAATCAATTAATGCAAGTGGGTGGGCACTTCCACCAGTTATAATCTTCAAATGGAAGCAATATCAACAAGCTTGGTTTGAAGTTAGCCCAAATGGATGGACTACAGATGGAATTTGTCAGGGTGCAGGGTCAGGTATAGATATATTAGGAATTGACGAACGGGTTAAGCTACAGGTCAGGCTATCTACAGATACATAGACAAGACGCAGCTCTTCGAGCTGCAACAGGATCGGCGTCGAGCACAGATAGATATCTTGTGTGGGTCACGTACCTAGTCATGTGTATACATCACGGCTGGCACCGTGACAGAATTGGCCTTCAATGGCTAGAAGAAACCTTCATTCCAACCACAAACAGTCATACAAAAGGCAAATATCGACTTCTAATCCTCGATGGCCATGTTAGTCATCTTACTCCCCAATTTGACCAAATCTGTGCTGAATGTAACTAATTAAGAGAAATTACAGTGTATATAATAATAACTTAGGTCATATCTAACTCTTTGAAGAACTTCATACTGCCTTCTCTGATCTTTCTTAATTTACTCTCTCATTCTCTCATTGATGTGATCAGTCGCCGAGATCCTTGGTCGGCGGCGAGCATACTCCTACTCAATACTCCTGTTTAATCCATTCCTTTTTTTTAGAAAGAAAGTCAAATCCATTAAATCGATTGCTATATAAGGAAAATATTTTTATTATGGTATTCCTCATTGCAATTACTGCATGCACTCACTGTGCAGGCCACCATCGCCTTGATGATAATAAATATTCTTGCAGATGTCTCTTTCTTTCGATCTTTGCAGTCCCCAAGTACCACTTGAACTCCCTCCTTTTTGATTAAAGGTTCATGTCCTTATCTTCTCTCTATTTCTTTTTTGACGGTATGAAGCTAATTGGGTCCTTGTATTTTAATAGAATAGCATCCTGCGTTGCGACTTCTGTCTCTTCATGAACTTTTCAAGCATCTTGTCCGCAACAATTGAAGATAGACTGATTTTGAAGATCTTGAATCCGCTTTACCGATGGTTCAACCGATAAAGGTTGGCTGACATCATCCCCAAATAGAAGGATTGATTGCTGCTTTAAGAGTTGTGATATTGGTGTCTTCTTAATGTGGAGATTTGTAAGCACCCTTTTCTGTCCTCTACTGTTTCAATGAAAATAAGACCAGCAGCTGCAAATCTACTCACTATTGGCATTTGAAAATGCGCGGCCATGGATGTTGATAGATAGAAAATCTCTTTTATCAAGAGTATGTATGCTATGTACCATATCCTTCATCCTCTGATTATATTAGCGTTGAGCGATCGAAAGCACTTATATCAAGTGGTTGAAGATGAAATAAATGAGGCATATATATAATAGAATAATCTTCCCCTTTAGTACACAAATAATCTGAACCGGCATTTACATGACTGATATGGCCGTCAAGGATTAAAAAGGTGATATCTCCCAGTAGTCTGAGGCAATATTTTTTCTGAAACGACTCCTGAAGCTATTCAAACTCAATCACATGATTAGGCCAGCCATTGTCACCCATATCAATCTTCTATTCCTCTGGAATAGCTGAATACCACTGAGATTGAGGCTTTTTACCACCAGCCAGAATAATTCATGGAGGCAAAACGGATCCCGGAGGCATTTATGACAATTTAGTAGTAATTCACTCATTATTTCCTGGCTAGATAGATTTGGTATGGTTATCCCTAGTATCTGAGCAGCAAACAACCCTTGCAGTTGATGTCACTCCCATTTGAAAGTCAGTTTCGTCCATGTTATAGATACCCCCCTGCCCAAGAATGCCATACATCTGAATGGTCCCTTGGACGTGAATAGACCAGCCTCTATCAACCTCTAGGTCTTCACATTTGGTACGTTGGTGATTATATTGACGTGTGTGTATTCGGATTTGAGTTCAATATGGTGTTCAATAAAGTGGAAACTCTCATCTTTCACTGACAGAGGTATTTTGGGTGGTTTTAACCGTATAGATAATAAAAGCCGAGCAAGATGGTGTACATTTGATATCTGTATAGCCAGGCCATGCTGATCCCCATGCTAACGATCCATCTAAAAGGGCCAAGGTCTAATAATTTTCATCGATTAACAGGCATTTCTGCGAAGTATTTCCATCAAAGGCAGGCCATGAAGGTCCTTTTAGGCACGTTAAGTGCCTTAACACAGGAAGTTTGATTGAAATAAGCTTATGAAAGGCTTAAACAACTAATTTCATTCGCTTTTCCTTTGGTGGCCCAGACTGAGTATTTTAGCAAAAAAAAAAAAAAAAAAA